>NW_025064916.1:267836-395226 GCF_019112545.1 Guyanagaster necrorhizus
CTTCGACGTTGGGTCCTCCTCTGAGCATCTGGCTGGTTAGTCAGTTTCTGAACTGCAGATTAGCAGATTATTCAAAGGGGGATACCGTCAATGGGATTTTAGACGAATCTATCAACATTGTTGTGATCCTATCAATGATAAACTCGCGTAGCGTATCATTCATTGCTCGGCATGTTCGGGCCATTGTTTTGATAGTAAGACCATCTTCAGAACTTTATTCGACCGTAGAACGCGTCTAACATCGGGTCTGTCAAGTACCTGAATTATTATGCGTAGGGAAAACATGCGAACGAGGAACTAAGGCAACGACTGTGAATCACACACATATAATGGATGATCGATAACTCCGGGACGGTGAAGAGATAATTCCCAGACAACCAACCTATGATCAGCCTATCCAGTGATTAAAGCGGAATGTGCACAAGTTTTAGAAGCGAAGAGAATTGCCGAGCTACATGGAAGGAACAGAGTTCAGACGAATCCTTCGATAGTTCCAAATTCGTTGATCATGGCAACCTGAGATTTAGACTTCAAAAGAACGTGAAAAAAAGTGTGTATGGTTGATTATCGCGTCCGGCACGCATAACATGGGAAAGAACGAGGGGGGTACAGCGCGTAAAGGAACGTGGAATGATGGATACCGCGACGCGACGGTCCAGAAAATTTTACTTGCGTCCCTTCTTTCGTGGACTGGTGCTACCTCTGACAGCAGCTTTGCTCGTCCCAGCCTTCGGCTTTGTAGGAGTGCTCCTGGCCTTCTTCTTCGGGCTTCCCGTGTCCGCGCCCCGGGCCTGAGTCGCCCTCCTTGCTGGATTCTTGCGCTTCCTGGATGGCGTGGTTTCTTGTTCTTCCTCGGGCCACTCGCGCGCGACGTGGACAAACCCAGGATCGACGAGTTTCGGATCGATGCACAGCTGGGGCGGCTGAGGCTTGCACTGTGTGTAGCGCGGGGTCAGGGGTTGGTTCCACCCCTTGAGAGTGCCTATCCGAGGTTGAGGCTCTGCGATGACGGTTGGTGCTGGGGGTTTGGCCGCGTCGTTCTGCATCGGGTATTCTTCGTTGTAGAGGGAAGGGTCGACGAGATCTTCTAGCTCCCATTGGGGGGGACCGGCGTACGAATCTTGTCTCTGTGTCGACGGCGCAGTCCTACGAAAGGTAATATTAATAAGCTTTGTTGATCTCACAACGTAGATCGACTTGCCATTGGTCAGGGAGGGATGGCATGTCTTCTGGAGTTGTGAGATGCGACTGGGTTGAGGAATTGTTTGGGGAAAGGAAGGGTGCACCGTTGTGCGCGCGCCTTTTATGAGGGAAGTACTCTTCATTGTACTAAGACAATTGAATGTGGTCGCGGAACTCGGACCCGCAAAGATGGACCAGAAAGTGAATTGTGAACTTCACAGTGAAATATGATGTTCAATGAAATAAATAGATTCCATTATTAGCGCCCCGTGGCATGGGTGGTCGATCTTTTTGTCCTGAACTGTATCTACGAATAATGAATGGCTTGTCACAGTCTCGTAAGAAAACTCACGGCAGGTCTTCAATGTTCATGAAATAATAGGCGACAAAGGGACAAAAAAGGAAAAGCTACATAAACTTGATGGTTCCTTCAGTCCTCTAGTTCCTCTAGGTGGTGGTAAAGAGTTTGGAATGACTATCCACAGAATCTGATAGTTCACTTGTCTCATTCCTGCTGACATTACTTCGGGCAAATAGTCAAAGCAAAGTCAAAGAAATTTAGCATATTTGGTCAAATTTTGGGTGGCATGTCGATATTTCGATCCAAGTTGGAGCACTGAATGACGCCACATTACGGACACGTGACTTGACATCAGAATTAATAATGATCGTCTCGCGGATATGCTTAAAAGAGAGAAACCCACCCATCTTCCTTTCCTACTCCCATCTCCATCGAAACTGCACCATGGCCAACACTCTTCCTGATCTCCCTTATTCTTATGATGCTCTCGAGCCCTTCATTTCTCGTCAAATCATGGAGCTTCACCACAAGAAGCACCATCAGACCTATGTCAATGCGCTGAACGCAGCTGAGGCTGCCTACTCAAAGGCATCGTCCGCCAAGGAGCGCATTGCACTTCAGGCTGCCCTCAAGTTCAACGGTGGTGGTACGTTGGACGCGGCGTGTTGCGCTGCGACGACTTGCTGACTGATCTGATTGTCTTATCAGGACATATCAACCACTCTCTCTTCTGGAAGAACCTCGCTCCCGCCCACTCTGAGGGCAAAGGAAACGGAGGTGTCCTGCATGGTGGATCTCTCAAGGATGCTATCGAGGGCACCTTTGGCAGTGTTGACGCCTTCAAAAAGCAATTCAACGCTACGACCGCTGGTATCCAGGGATCCGGCTGGGGATGGCTCGTGAGTAATCATACTTTCGTGTGGATGGCGTCACTCATATCATATCATATCATTGCGTCGCAATTTTCAGGGACTTAACCCCATCACCAAGCGTCTTGAAATTGTCACCACCGCTAACCAAGACCCTCTGTTGACTCATGTTCCCATCATCGGTGTCGACATCTGGGAGCACGCATTCTATCTCCAGTACCTCAACGTCAAGGCTGACGTATGTGTCTTACGTATTGTGTAATGACTGAATGGCTGACTAAGAGTGTACAGTATTTGAACGCTATCTGGTCCGTTATCAACTTTGAGGAAGCCCAAAAGCGCTACGATGAAGGAATCGCTGCCAAGCTCTAAGTCTGTTTTTATGTGAGAAGAAAGAGAAAAGAAGACAGAAATTGTATTACTTTCGTGGGACTAACTGATTATCTTGTATCAACGGTTGCTCAAAATCGCATGTTTTTCTTCCTCTCTTTTGTGGAATTCGGCCGATTTTCGGATTTGGTTCGACTCAGCGCTATGGCGCTCAGCAACAAGGTATCTTACCTGATCCGCCTGTGCAAGTCAGACAACCACCTGCAAACCTCAAGAAAGTCCTTTTCGCTTGACTATGTGAGCACTATCCGCATGTTCTGGCACGGGGTAGGTATCCCTTGATTTAATCAATCACTGTTCTTCGTGCTAAACTTGATATTTGAATAGTAGGAACATTAAGGTCAATACTGGTCAACTGTGGTTTCAATAGTTGCAGACATAGTTTATCCTTCTGTGATGACCTCTTGTACGTAGAGTCTATTCAATCACATTCCCAGAGTAAGCAAACCGGTGTCGGCGGTTCGCTGTATGTCGGCGTCTTGTGGTCAAAACGGGACGTGCTGCCTGCAGTTCGTGGGTGATGTGCGGTCGTGGCCGGGATTTGAAAGGTGACGTGCCGCCTTGAACCTTAATGCTCTCTTGCGGAGCGGCCGTTTCCTTATTTTGTCTAGGTGCGATGAATGGGAACTACAAGGCTCTATAGGATACCAATGATAGAGGCGACCCAACTCATATGGAAACTTAGATGCCAGAGGTGCATCCCCACTGCCCAGAGAAGTAAACGAGATCCAGAGTAACTGGCTTGAATTAAATAAACCAGAGACTTACTCTGGATAGGCTGGCTGCTGACAGACTACGTTTGAAGCACAAAACTGAACATGTCGCGTTTACATTCGAAAGTACTTCAGAATCCTGGATATTCACTGGGAGCAATTCCAGAACTTGTTACAGTTCCAACTGTCCATATTTCTTGTTGACTTCTCGTTCCTGGAAAAGCGTAAATTGCTGAAATATCATTCGAGGTTTCTGATCAAAGGCCCAGGAACGCATCAGGTGCGTGCGCGCCCCACGTGATGGGAACTTTTGTCAACTCGGGAGTAAACAAACCAAACGATACCAGAATCGTGAACGCGTCTTTTGCTTTTGCCCATCACCTCATTTTTTTCGCTCCCCGATATTTCCTCCTCGGCTGTCCCCTGACGATGCCTCGTAAAGCCGCCGCTGCTACCAATGAGGCTACAGAGCCTCGTCGTTCATCGCGTATCAAGGAACAACCCAAACCAGCCTTGGCGGTAAAGAAGGCTGCGGCGAAACCTAGAGCCAAAAAGGCAGATAAGGAAGCCAAGGCTGATGTCGAGGAAAAGCCAAAGACTCCTAGAGGCCGGAAGCGTAAGACTGCTGAAGAGGTGAACGGTGAGGAGGCGCAAACCGAGAAGGAGCCCCCTGTGAAGAAGGTATAACCGCCCTCTATTGCCGATCGAGCGCTAATTTTTTGACTCTATCCAGACCAAACCTGCATCCAAAGCGAAGCCTGCGTCCAAAGCCGCTGAAGCTGCTGCTGCTAACCCTGCATCCAAGCCCCCTTCCAGGGCCTCCGCCAAACCGCCCTCCAGAGCTGCGTCCAAGAAGCCTGCATCCAGGGCTGGATCCAAGAAACCATCCTCCAAGGCATGTTGAGTTGCTTCTCTCGTCTCTCCTGGCGCTATTCTGCGGTTATCAGCCCCTTGTTGGCATGTAGTGCCTGTAATGGTCTCTGCTCAGTGGCTATCGATCTCCTTTTCAATGACTGGCGTGAGCACGGCGCTGATCCTTGCCTTTTTCGTTGTTTCCCTTTGCCTGTTTAATCTATAGGTCGGTGCCCAAGAGCCTGCAGCCGCTGCCCCAGTCGTTGAAGAGACCATTGCCGAGGAACCTGAGGCTGAAGCTGAAGCTGAAGCTGCGGCTACTGCTGCTGCTAATGGCGATGTGGAAGGCGAGGTCGAGAACAAGGTGCGTAGACTTCCTCTGTAATACTTTCCATTTGGTAAAGCTGGATACAGGAGACGGAGGAAGAAGCTGCGCCTGTCGAGGCCTGATCGTCCAGTTCCGACAGCGTCCCCCTTTATCACTGTCCCATTCACAACTATTCTACCCGCTGCGCGTTCTTTCCTTCTTCCACATAATAGATGGGAGACGGTGCACAGCGGGAATGTGTATCAATCTGATGATCCGGATGCGCCAAACGACCACATTCCCATTGTTTAAATATCTTTTCCATCGTGCTATCGCTGTCTGCTTTCCTTTTTATTGCGCCTACGCGGCACCACTAACATGTTTAGGGTGTTGTTTTCGTATCTTATTCCCTCGTATTGTGTGTATGCGTGCGGTCCGTCTTCGTTGAAAATGTAGCTCGTATCGTCCCATCGTACATCTTTAGCTTTCTTTGTACATTTTTTTAAGTCTCTGTACATCCCTTTTTTTTCTATTTGTTTTTGGCTTATCTGTATGTTGAAGATTATAACTATTATGTAGTCAGCTTTAGCTCCAGATATCTAAGAATGTATCTACTGTGGCAAAATTGTGGATTATGCTTCCTTTTCACCGCGCTGAACTCTTCTGGGTGTAACGGTAGTAGAGTGCGACGTACATATATTCGCTCTCAAGTAGAAAATTGGACCGCAGACCATCGAACAAAATTTTCCGGACTAGCGGCGCATAGGATTACTTTTTCGTGGGCAAGGGAATGTCCATGCAAATTTGCTGAGAAAGTGGGGCGACCGACATTATTTCGGCATTTCCCGTGACTTTCTCATATCTCTCCCAATTGTTGCTTATTTCTTCTCTACTCGGAGACTCATCTTTTCGTACGAGAGAACTCGGATAAATTTTTCTTTTGCTGCTTTCGCTGTTGTTTCTGTTCCTGTTCGTCAAGGCTTCGAACCCAGAAGGCAGAAATGATGCCGTCAAGTTTCGTGCCACCCCCCGCTGTCAGCATCGTGAATGTGTTGGGAGTTCCGTGAGCCCGTAACTGTGCAGTCGGTTGTCCCTTCGTTATTATCTCTGACTGAGATGGGACAAAAGTCCTGCAGATTTCGAACAGTAGCAGCCCCGAGAACGGGGGTATGAACTTGTTGTAAGTCTCGGAGCTCAGTATTTTATTGGTAGGTCATATTATATATCTTGGTCGGGGATTTGGACCATTTACATTTTAAGTTTTTCATAATAGCTGACGAAAGCTCCTCCAAGTTGCGCACTATTACGCCCGTACTGAAAGTAACTTGAGCGGAATTCTCTCTGCCGCCCGCTATACTATTCTCATGCAATATTAGGTCGCAGGATGGCATTAATGCTACGGCTCAAACAATACAACTTGACTTCACAGATGCTCTTGTGTCTGTATCCGTGAAACGTCATCAAGCTGGAAGACCGCCGTATCTCCGTGTTTACTGTATCATCAAAAGCACCATATTGCATCAAAAACGCAACCACATGGATCCCGAATTCGCTTCTGTAGCGTTCTGTCCCATTCAGTGTCCACCACTCCTAGCTATGACGACGTCTCGGGGTCTATTTGTCCCCGCTATTTCCCAGTACCTCTGCGCAGCTCATCAGAGCCCATCTCGCATGTGTCTTCCTAACATTGGAAATTATTTTTAGCGCACGTTCGGGTGGGAGTGTTATATATACCTCGTCGAAGTACCTTGACCATCGATGGGCCTTCTCCAAGTGGTCTTGTGCGCACTTTCACCTGCTCTCCTCCGGGCGTCGCCTGTGAGGAAGGCTAGTACTGACACGTCTGTGGTACTCAATGGGCAGACTTTTATCAATAAAGGAATCGTCGCGTTTGGCTTGATCCCGTCAGATGCCGTAGACTCGACGGGCGATACCCTTGGTGGTTTTGGGAGTGCCATGGCGATCAAGTACAGGACGTGGACGGATATTGGGAACGGAAGTTTCTCGGGCACACTGGTCGCACATCCAGATCGTGGGTACAATGTGTGCGTTTGCCGACCCCCTTCCCCCCCTTCCCTCCTCCTCCGGTTTTTCCATTTGCTGACCTCTCTGTAGGGAAGGGACGGTAAACTACCAGGCCCGCCAGCATGATATTGACTTTGTATTGACGCCCTATTACGGCACGGACGACTTGAGCTTTGACGACGCGCAAGGGACGCTTACGGTGGTGTACAAGAACACTACGCTCCAGTATGAGAGAGATGACAACAAGACTACAGGTCTTGATAGCCTAGGCGTGCGTCCTGCGATGGCAGGGTTTCCCTTGGACCCCTTCGCGGACCCACAGATGCCCGTGCCGATTACGATACCGAATCTGTCCATTGATGCTGAGGGGATCATTGCGAACCTTGATGGATCGTAAGTTGGATTTGAATGCCGGTCATTGAAACAGGGCTAAGTGTTGCGTGCGGAATAGGTACTGGGTGAGCGACGAGTACGGACCGTACATCTACCGCTTCTCGGGGGACGGACATCTAATCCAGACTATCCAACCACCTTCAGCGATCCTCCCTCGCGACTCCGACGGGAACCTGAACTTTACGTCCGAAACGGATCCAAGTACTGGAAGAGCTGGCAATCAAGGTGAAGAAGCGCCGTTTTTGAAAGTTTTTATTGGAGGAAAACTGACGTTTTTCGTTCATAGGATTCGAGGGCCTGACGTTCGACGTCGACAGTGAGATTGTTTATGCAATGCTGCAGTCGGCGACTATTCAGGACGGTGGAAATGACTCGACCACATCGAGGTACACCCGTCTTTTAGCGTATGATGTGTCCAACCCCACTGTCCGTCCTGAGCTTGTCGGTGAATGGGTCGTGCCGTTGCCGCAGAGCAAGAAAAACAAGACGAGGGCATGCAGCGAGATCGCGTTCGTAAGCCCTGGTGTGTTCTTCGCGTTGTCTAGGGATGGAGATGGAAGAGGCGGGGACGACCTCGAGTCCAGTTACAAGTAAGGTTTTCAAGTGGACTTTAGGGATGCGTGTGCTGATGGTAGGTTCAGGCAAGCGGACCTTTTCGATATCTCCAACGCCACGGACATTCACGGTACCAAATTCGACGATCCTGCGAACCCCATTGCCATCGATGGCGAGCTTGATGCTGATATTATACCAGCCACGTACGTGTCGTTCGTCAATTATCTTGACGACGACCAGCTGGCAAGGTTCGGTCTGCAGAATGGTATGTGTGGCTGGCTGTCTGCCTACGCACACAACTCTCGCCTGACTGACTGACTGACTGACCGACCTCTCTCCTTAGGCGACGAAGATGACGACACGCACATCAACGCAAAGTGGGAGTCATTCTCGCTTGCTCCTGTCGATGACCCGGATTATCCGGATGATTATTTCTTGTTCACTGCTGTGAGTGGTGGTATTACGCTGCTGCTGCTGTTTTGATGTTGATGTGCGAGTACAGTCGGACAACGATTTCCTCACAACGAATGGGATTTCAGTGGGAGAGCCGTATGATGCTGGTGAGGATGTGGACAATCAGTTTTTGGTGTTTAGGGTTACGCTTCCTAGTGTGGTTCCTGGGAGCGTTCAGCGGCTCTTGGGCGTGTAACGTATTAGGGATGATGAGAAGAAACGGACGTCCACCTTGATGCGCGTCAGCTGTGTTCATTTCTAAAAGCCTTCTTTAGGTCTATGGCATCGATTTTTTCCCCGGAGTTGGTGGTCACTTACAACGGTCCACGTTCGCGCGTCAGACCAAAGCTGGTATATTCAGATTGCAGACATGAGCGCTAGCAGTGTACCTTCATATCGCACGCCTTGACGACATCTCCCCTTGGGCACCTGGCCCGAGCATCATCAATCAGTAAGTTATATTTTCCAGCCTCTGGCCAAGTTCACGCTCTCATCATGTATCTTAATGAAACTGTGGTAAGTGGCTTGTTTTCATTCTGTGTCCACAAGTCCTTCATCGATTACGCAAGGTACACACCTATCTGTATGGCGCCCCCCCCGTTTGTCTCTGCCTGGATTATAACCATGAACTTTCACTCTATAATGGGGGGCTTTTTGCAAGAATCAGCAGGCTTTCGTTCCGCATGCATCTAATCTGCTGTCGATTCAGCAAGCCAGCTGCGTCAGATGAACTGTATACACTATCCACTATGACGTGGTGGAGTACATTCCCCGCTCCCGAGTCTGGTTTCACCTGGTCTGTTGTGATGTAGCATGGTAACGTACTATTTGTTCTGTGTCAGGATTAATTCATGCAAGTTTGCGGTTCGTATGGCGAGAGGCAATTCCGAAAGACAGTAACAAATTTTTGGAAGATGTTATGAACAGGAGAAAGATCATCGGTTGTTGTTCAGAAGGGCCACACTGGATCATGATTAATATTGGGCTCTAAACCTTTTACGAACTTCTATACACCTCGGCACGACCAAGTCTACCTCCCTCCACACCTGACTTGCCTGGTAGGCTTCGGTTGGACCACCACACCTTCTCGAAATAAATGAAACTTCCATATAAGCCACCACGCTAGATCCTCTCACGCTCTATTGAAACCTTATGACCAATTCACAATCCTTGGAGTCGCTGAATAATGTAAATCCTCCGATCTAACGGCAGTGGATGCACGGAAGTTAACTGACTCAGGGCTTGTGGCCGCGTTCTATCGGTTTATTGAGAGGCAACAAAGGCAGTGAGTGGGCTACAAGCTAAATATACCAGTACCATGGGCCTCTGCGAGTCTTCCGACTGTTTTCTCCGCCCCCCCAACACCAGGAAGAGCGCGAGATAGAACTGACCCTACGTCATCCGAAATGAGTAATCGCTAGCACGCTTGTTTACGCGGATCTTTAATGGATCCTCGGTTACACAATGAATCGCACGATACACTCTTCTTTCAACACCAAAAAAAGTGGTCGGGCGCATCCTATATCCGCAATTTACGACACAGAAAAAGGAGCCTCGAGAATCTAACCGAAGTCCCTTGCGATGCGTCATAATTTACAAAGCCAAAGATAAGACATACGACCCGATGCCGATCGTATTCCGACGGCCGTAAAACATTTGATCATATGCACCGTGTAACCAGCGTTCCAGTTCTCCCCGGAGATATAAAGCGCCAGTGCAAACTCACGGCGTTTCGCAAAAAAACATTTTCCCCACGTCAATATGAACGATACCATCACTAACGATACCCAACATGAGCAAGGCCAAGATAGCGATGCAAGGTCCGGTACGATACATGTAGATGCCTCCGAGGAAGAAGATTTGGTGATAGACTGGAACGGGCCCGATGATCCTGAAAACCCTAAAAAGTGCGTCCGGGAACAATACTACTAATTAGACCTTACGACTGAATTTGTTAGCTGGGAATTCTCAAAGAGATGGAGGGCAACGGTGATCGTGTCGCTGTTCACATTTATCAGCCCCGTGTCGTCATCGATGGTGTCACCAGCGATGGAACAAGTCGCACAGGATTTAGGAATTAGTAGTTCGGTGGAGCTCGCAATGACGGTGTCGGTTTTCGTTTTGGCGTATGGTGAGCTAGCTTTTGTGCTCTTTTTTTTTTTCCTGGGAGGAAAGGGGGACTGATAAAGTCTCTTAGCTGTTGGACCTCTGGTCAGCACATCATCTTATATGAGTTCGACGATGGCACTCAAGTAACCTTTCATCCAGTTCCTCGGCCCGCTCAGTGAGATATACGGACGATCAAAAGTAATACAGTTTTCCAATGTGTTTTTCTTCGGTAACGTCGTACCTCTCCGCATTTTCGATCCAACCTAACAGCCCTGTCAGTGTGGAATCTCGGGTGTGGATTCGCCCAGACCAAGACGCAGCTCATAATATTCCGATTTTTTGCCGGTCTGGGTGGAAGCACGCCTTTGGCAGTTGGTGCGGGTGTTCTTGCTGACATGTGGAGAGCGGAGGAGAGGGGGAAAGCTATTGCTGTATATTCTCTAGCGCCCTTGATGGGTCCCGTCATCGGTCCTGTCGCTGGCGCCTGGATTGCCGAAAAGTCAACTTGGAGATGGGTCGTCAGTCTCCCACCTATCCTTCTGTATTCCGTTTCTGATGTGTAACCCCCCCAGTTCTACTCCACATGCATCTTCGACGTCTTCGTTCAATGCTTGGGACTCGTATTCCTCAGAGAAAGTAAGCGGAGTCAATTTTAAAGGTTTTTTTTTGGAGCTGTTTTTTGACTATTTATCTTGATAGGCTTTGCACCAGTACTTTTGGAGCGCAAAGCGGAGAAGATAAGGAAGAGCAAGGATCCTGAGAAGGGTCAACGAAATGTGCGCACTGTGTTTGACAAGGCTGGCACTCGGAGGTATGCATTTGGTTGGGTCTCAGCCTCATATTCTGATTGGTTATTATTGACCTTCTGCTCTAGCTGGCAACAAATTTTTGCAACAGCCCTCGTTCGCCCCTTTGCACTGTTTGTTCGCGAGCCCATCGTCCAGATAGTCGCTTTGTACATGGCGTTCATATATGGTGTCTTTTATCGTACGTCGGCCATTGCAGCCGTGGATGTAACTGACAAATTGTTATTCAGTGTATTTGACGACGATGCCAACGATATTCAGAGAGGTATACCACCAAAATACGGGTATCGCTGGGTTGCACTACATCGCGCTAGGTTTGGGTGTGAGCTTGGCCTCTCAAACCAACGCGAGGTATATGGATCGCGTTTACAAATATCTGAAGGAAAGGAACGGGGGCGTCGGGGAGCCAGAATTTCGCGTGCGTGAGTGCCGTCTTTGTTTTCTGCCAAGAGTGCATGCTGACAGGGTCGGGGGTAGCTTCGATGGTGCCAGGATCGATTGTATTTCCCATAGGACTGCTCTTGACTGGATGGTGTGCACAGAAGGGCGTCCATTGGATAGCGACTGACATTGGCATTGCTTTTGTCGGAGCGGGGATGATATTGAATTTCCAGTCGATGCAGACGTATGTTGTGGATACGTTTACGCTGTATGCGGCTTCAGGTGGGTTTATTCAGATATTTCTTTTTTTTTTCTTGTGGGTCGACGGTTAACGGGAGCTTAGGGCTCGCTGCGGTGTCGTGTCTCCGTTCCCTAGCAGGGTTCGGGTTTCCCCTCTTTGCGACATCCATGTATGATAAACTTGGATATGGAAAGGGTGACACTATTCTTGCTGTGGTCGCGATTGTCCTTGGATGCCCAGCGTACGCGTCATAATGTGTTTCTCATTCTGACGGTATTGACCCATCTCTTGCAGACCTTTCTTGTTCTGGAAATATGGCAAAGCAGTGAGAATGAAGAGTCGGTATACTAAGAAACCTACGTCGTAATCCTAGACCTGAATGGATTTTGCATCTCTTCGAATAATAGCATCTGCAAGGGAGTAAGTGGAAGCTCTATTCCAGTCTTCCTGTATATCGAGCACGAAATGACCTCTGTCATTTATGTAGTGATCAAGGATCGTGGCGAAGAGGAGGAACCAATAATTACTCTTCGGAGTAGTAGCCTCGTGGCGATTGATCGGTAACTTGCATCAAGTGGTTGTCATTGGGAGACATCCTGTCCTTGGCATGACATTAAACTACCATCCTGAGCAAGACTCTGCTCGATGCCCCAGCAGGATGGAGATTGGTTAAGTTTCCTCACCGTTCTCCAGAAAACCCAGCGATGGGCCTCAGTAGGACAGGGATTGGTTAAGCCTCGAGCACCGTTCTCTCAACTCTGGGGACAGGGGATTGTAATAGGGGGATATGCTTTAGAAAACCAGCCGACTCTGAGAAGAGACAGGCCACCTCCAGCTCACTGGTCAAAACCCGTTGGTTAAGCTTCGAGCACCGTTGGGACACCGGAAAGTGGTTAGTGCTGTACTCTGGGATCCCCTGGGGACTGGAGGAGAGTGCGAGACAGGTACTGATGTATGCTGCGGATCCGCGCTTAGGCACCAGCGAAGCACATGCATTGGAATGGGAAGGGACCATCCAACCTGAACCGTAGCAGGCTGGTCTAGTATGCCAACCTGGCTCGAGAGGACAAATATCGCCTGTCGGTGTGCTGCAGATTAAATGCTGTGGTATGCTTATGTTGTTTCCACGTGTCTGACCCCACCAGTTGCAGAAGGGGGATTACCAGGTGGCCCTCGCAAGAGAAGCCTTTACATGGGGTGGAGGGACCGGAACAAGAGGGACAGAGGTTCCAAACAGAGGTTCCAAACCAACCAACGCGGTAGCTTCTCTTATCCAGGAATGCACTTTCTCAGCTTGGGATGCTGGCTCTTGCCATCCTATGTTCCTGTGCATGTACAGCCGAGTCCTTTGCCATATGACTAATCCACACTCTTTCCCTTGTTCGAACTCCTTTTAGTGAGAAACTCGTCAAAGAGAAACTTGAAGCACCTTCACATCGACCAACACGGCGTCGGGTCCTCGTTCCACCCATCGGTCGGGGCTGCTTACCTTACCCTTGAAATCAGTCACAGTTTGGGGTGCGGGGTTCTTACTAGTATCCTTCGTTATCGCAGGTCAGGCATGATGGTGCAAAGCGGGATGAGCGAATTGCGCGCGCCTTGTGTTTCTGGGTCGTAGAGCTACTTCATACAGACGGCACTGCTATCTTTCGAAGCCAGATCCCCCCTTACCGTCCTCAATCTCGAATGTGTACACGCCAGTGGTGACCTCAAAACAACTGGCATGGCATCTGGACGTTGACGCAGCTTAGTGTCCATTGTATTGAACCCGCAATTGGATAGCACGCCCAACGACTTGGGAGCAGCAGATTCGTTTCCTCTCCTTCATTCCGACGTCCCTGCCGAGCCTAGCAAAACTACTCTGCTCGCCGTATCACGCTAAAACTGTTTCATGATCGTCCTTTGACAGGGGTTCATTCATCCCCGCTTTGAATCCCTGGCAGCTCCGCTCGGTTCGTTTATGGGGGCTGCCATCCGAAGCTTGTCCGTATCCTAGACAAGTTTCATTGGTATGGATGGGGAATCAAGTCAGGCAGATACCGTTCACCCGTGTCCGATGATTGGGGCGAAGCTCATGCTTCTGGCAGACTATCCCTTGCTGTTCTCAAGGACCGCTCCTTCGCAGCTGTAAAAAAAGGTTTCTCTTTATGATTGTTATTCCGGTGCCTCGGCGTCAGTTTATCATTCACTTGACATCTCGATTTCCTGTCCTCAAGTTCGTAGATTTCTACGGGATATGTCAACGGGTGTGTACAGGAGGGGAAGGGATGAGACAATGATGTAATGAGCATGTATTCTTAGCTAGTGTTATCTTTTTTTAGTTTCCGTCCTTCAGTGTCTAGACTCTTGAAATCACAATATTTTGCAGCCTGAGTAATTGGATAATCTCCTCTCGCAGTCCCTCTCGATCCCTATGAAGCCCGCTTGAAGTTTGCCCGTAGAAAATGTGGCGAGACCCAAGTCATTTTTGAACCTTATGGCGGACAAGGGGGGATTGTGACTCCGAGTTTCGTGGTGTGATGATTCTTGAAATGTCGCGCGCCGAACGTTGGCAGTGATTCTGAAACTTGTTGGTCCACGGCACTACCAGGTTCTTTTCACTCTTCCTTCTTCTCCGGGCTCACTCGTTTCTGTATCGCTAAACAACACAACGCAAGTGAATCTCCTCGAAGCCCACACGTCTATAAAGTCCTTACCATTTTCATAACACGCCAAGTCCAACATCGTTTTCCTTTCCACCCACTTTTTCCCGACGAAGTACAGTGCAGATACCACTGTAATACCGACAATCTAAGAGGACGTTTGTTTTAGCTGCTCAGACTCGTGTTGGTTAGTAATTTTACGCACAAAGTTTCTCGGAAAACGCCCGCGACCTTCGTTGAACTTGCCACCGTGTCTGTGCAGGCGGAAGGTCATGGCGTACAGGAGCGTTTGGAGAAAGGGAAGAAAGATGGCAACAGCAATTCGCATGATGATCGGCCCGTCTCGGCCCTCTCGACTGATCTACTATATATATACACAAAAGATAAAATACATTTGTTCGTTTACATTACCACACACCCTTCTCCCATCTGCGGCAAACCATCAGGGCCGAATCCAAGCCCTGGAGGAAGAGGGCCCATGATGCTCGTCGGCGGAGCGCCATACGATTGTATCTAAAAAACTGTCAGCGGAAAGGCAATACAGACGACAGGAGAGCCTACCTCGCTCATGAGATCCACAACCTTCTTCATATCAGCTGCGTTCTTATCGTCATACCCAGGAGCTTCGAACAGGGCTACGATTTTCTGCACGTAACCCATCTGGGTCTGGTATCGTTGCTTGTCTTCGGATGTTAGATCTGCAGGGGGGTTTGAAAGGAAGCCAGGGAACTATGCAGCTGTGAGTCAAGGGTATGGATGAGAAAATGTCAAATGCTTACTTTGTCGCTTAGTTCTTTTAAGGGCTCGTAGAGCACTTCCTTGCTCATCAGCTGGCCCATCATCTTCTCAAAGAACCCATCGATAGACTCCTCGCTCGCATCGAGCCCGCCATTCTCTTCCATTCCCAGATCCTTCAACATAGCCTCTATGCTAGCTAGGTCCAGATCTGAAGTCGATGTGGAGTCCTCAGCCTAGAATAATTAGACCAAAAGTGAACAAGATGGTCGGTAAACGTACCTTCAAATCCGACTCGCTCTGCTTCAGCTTGTCCATCGTCTGCTTGACCTTGGACTGAAAGTCACCACCACTACGGCCTGCGTCTTTGGGTTTATAGTCCGGGCCCATCATCTGTTGGACGTCCTCGCCTCCCTCGCCATTCATGCCTTCGACCAACATAGCCTCCCATGCAGCCTTCAACAGTCCAATCCGGTCTTCTTCGGTGTCGCCCTGAGAGTCGGAATGGCCTGCTTCCACTTGAAGCTCCCTCATCAGGTCCTCCATCCCCTTGACAAGTTCACGAGTAAACTCTGTTGTGAGCTCGTCCTCGTCGAGGTCTTCTGCCATCGAGCCGAGCTCCGTCTTTGCTGACCCCAGAATGGACTTTGGTGGAAGGTCTACAAGCGTGTTCGTATGTGGCCGTTCGGAGAACGTTGTCGTTGCTGTAGGCGGTGGAGGTGGGGGAGGTGAGATGGACGGCGGGGATGTTCTCGGTATGTTGAATTGGGATAGTACATCTTCAGATCCTGTTTGAATAGGAATTCACAGGAATGGTAATGATAGACTTCGTACCGTCGAACTCGTCGAAATCCTCCTCCTCAGTGTCCTGCACAGTTGTCCGCTTTGCCTTGGACATTGTGGCCCTTTACAGGTTGTCACAGTGCTTCTCCCCACAAGATGGAGGATCATAATATGACGGATGGCACTTACGGTCAGTTGGACGCTCGGGCAGTTGGTCGAGCCGCAAAGACAAGGGTAACCCCCAAAAGTTTGATGGCAGTCCATTCAGTAATTCACGTGAAAACAATTATGTACCATTTCAATCTTATCTAGTCGCCACCATTAATACTAGCGGTCGTCGCTTGACGGCTATCATACCTTGCTTTACCGATTTTTCTGTGGCTCCCAATAATCACTGCCTGACGAGACATGCTTTATTGTAGTGTCTTTCCCCTGGGTTACAAGACGACACCTTGTGAGTATCGATCGATGATGTTGTCTCCATGTCTACATCTTTCCTGGTCTTCCTATTGTGAACATGGGCAATCACTCTTTTTGATACGCATCGATGCTGGAGGGGTCACCATAGATACTATTCCTTCCCACCTTCCTAGAAGAAATTCCATTTCAGAAACCAAAATAAACACGGAGGAGCACCGACAACGCCTTTGAAGAGACCTAGGATTTGAACGACGGAAAAGACTGTTTATTCAAATTGCGACGTATAACCATTGAAATAAAATCCCCGCTTTCTGTTATCCCTATTAACTGACAACCACATGGACGCGTCTGAACGCGCTCCTAATCAAGTCTGTCATGTGGGGTAGACCTTTCGCGCAAAATTCTAGTCGGCAGCTTCGGCACCAGACTGTATTTTCGGAAGAAACTTCTGCCACTGGCTGCCGAGCGCCGAGCTTTTGGAGATAAGTGCGCTTATTTCCTCCCATTTCCAATAAGTTACAAAGAGCCCAATCTGATGGCTACCTCGTCTTCTGACGCCAAATGGCCCGCGCCACCAAATGGTCTGGAATATTATCCATGCTGAAACAGCCGCTGATGCCCTTGTCCTCGAGGGGTGTTCTTCCCCACAAGCTGGGGTTGGGGGGAAGGGTCTAATTGAATAATCGGCCAACACGCTCGGACCCATGTCTGAGAATCCACTCTCCTCTCTTTCGAAAGGGCGTTGCGTGACCTTGCTGACCCTGTCAAGGCTGTATCGATTGCCCTGGCTGCTGAGTCTGCTTACCTTTTTTTTCATCTCCGCAAGGTAGTTGTTACTCCACATTTTGCCCCTTTGTCAACGTATGTGTTCCGCATTTTCCCGTAAGCAAGTTTCCCCTTGTCGTGGCTCGTCATAAGTCTCGATCCCGTATATCGGAGTTTCTCTTTCGGTTTTTCTCTCGTATGTCAGATCTGCATTCCTCGTCTTCCATGGCTGTGTTTCGTTGAGGTTTTTTTTTTTCCTGGTGTACTACATACTTCTCCAGGCTTTTAATAACCAATTCTATTTCGATCTCAGTTACCCCGCACGCCACTCGGTTGCCTGTGGCTTCGTTCCATTATTTTTACAACCGCCTACAGCCACCTACTGCTTTTCCAGCCCTTCCGAGTTGTTACGTATGTCGACCGCAACAAAGATAGGCAGATTACTTCGTCAAACCGCGATCAGCGTGTCCATGATGAGATTTACCATTACCATTTTAGGAATTGCTTACAATTTTGATGTTGCTTTCTACCAACATCGTTAGCATGCTCACGGGCTCTGAGCGCAGCATGTCGACATCACCAGATCATTGGAACACCTATCGGCAACATTGCTTCAAATCAAAGCAGTATCCGCTTCCCAATTTCCAAAATGATGTATTTTGTAGCAAACTCGGCGGCTCGGCACAGAAGTTTGAGGGTAAAAGTATGGGATTCCAAATTCCAATCATCGGGAGTCAGACGACTTGCCTGACCTTGTATTGTACCTCGAGGACGGCCCCTTGAGCGAAGTGGGATTGAGTGTGCTCTGACGACGGCCAGTGCCACGACACCCTCCCCTTTTCGAAAAGGCTCCTAACCAACCCACGATCGATCGTTTACGGGAAATTTCGGTACCCCAAGAGTAGCCAACCACGATAACTTACCCCGCATTTTTCTTGTTCTGATTTTTCCTACAATATGCCTCCAGTAACGACCTCGGATACGCAGCAGGAGACACAGACGTCTTCGATTCTCAAGGAGCGTCGGTTCAAGCTGAGCAGGTAAGTCCCAACTCTTGTGCGGATCATCGGAACGGCGGCGCTCACTGTGACTGATAACAGGGCATGCGATCGTTGTCGGTATGTATCATCCATTGTTTTCTCAGTTGGTGCGCAAATCTGACTTGTATTAGGCGGAGGAGAATCAAGTGCGATGAAGGCCATCCCTGCCAGGCCTGTCTTACCGCCAATTCAGCATGTACATTCGAGGAGCCTGGGAAGAGGACTCACCCACACAAGTCCAAGTAGGCAGTTTCTGCCAGCATAATTGTTTCTTCTTACTGATAAGGTATACTAGGCGAACTGCGACGCTAGAGGACCGTATGCACCACCTCGAAACGCTAATACAAGCGATACCACCCGCGGTGTTCGCTGCTGGTGGTGCAGCTGCTGCAGTGAACCCAGCTAAGCAGTCTTCTCCCACCGACATCAACAGCCCTGCTTTTGCCTTTCCTTCCTTTCCCTCGGGAATCCCCCCACCTTCCTTGCATGTTTTTCCACTAACCAACCCATCGACACATTTCTCACCACCTCCTCAATCTGCTGATGGTCGACAACGAAGTCCTAGTTCGTCTTTCCAGTCTCTCATGGGAAATCTCTTCACAGGGAGTGGCCCAGATTCCCTTGCGGACGACACCTCGCGGATGTCGCTCACCGCCTCATATCTATATTTTGACGATGAGGGGTACACGCGATGGCAAGGTGAAACGTCCGGTTTGCCCCTGTTGGATCTTTTGGTCGAGCGACACAATCCTTCCGAGACGAGCGAAAGCACGCCATCAAACGAGACTACATCGGCGGCCACGAAAATTGCCAATTCTCAGGAGCCGCAATGGTTTCCCAACCGAACACCCCGGAGAACACATATTAATCCCCAGACGCTCTGGTCGATGATAACAACATATATCGAGCCGGAGCTTATGGACAGGTAAATAGGTCGATCACCGGGAGGGATGATAGCTGACAGTCATTTTATGCGCAGTCTCGTGCAATGCTATCTCTCAACGTCTTATTACATCCTCCCCTTCATACACGTCCCGACTTTCCTCGCAGACTACGGTAACCCAGAAAAATGGGGTGAACCTGGATTCGCTGCCTTCATTGTCTCCATTTGTTGTCTGGCGTCCCGGCATATGGATGACCCTCGTGTTCGTGCCGATCCAAATGACAGCATCTCTGCTGGCACGCATTGGTTCGAGCTTCTCGGACGACTACGCACTCTCCCTACGGCGGACCGACCGACCCTATACACCATACATGCCAACCTTATCGCTGCCGTATACGCCATCGGTCTTGGCCGACTCTCAAAAGGCGCTGCCCTCCTCTCAGAAGCCATAACCGTGTCCGTCGATGCTGGTCTCCACCGTTCAGCCGACACATACGATCTCTTCGACCCAATTGAGGACGAGGTGCGGAAACGCACGTTCTGGTGTGTGTATATCTGGGATAAGCAGCTGAGTGCGCATTTTGGGCGACCGCCGATGATCCGATTGAGGGACTGCGATGTGGGAGAGCCGGCGCCCGTTGATGATGAGTATATCACGCATGAGGGCGTCGGTGTGCCACCTCCAGGTACCGAATGCCGTATGAGCGCTTTCATATTCTCACTGCGGATTTTCGTGGTGGCTGAGTCGGTATTGGATGTGCCGCCGGCGCGGCAGTCCTCGTCACCTTTTATGGCTAAGGCAGCGGCGCTCCTGACTGGGTCCTCCGGGTGTAAACTACTCAAGGACGAGGAGATACTGCTGGACGAGATCCATCGGAGTATACCTCCCATTTGGTCGCAGTCTGCGGAGACTCTGGGTACGGAAGATACGATTCGACTGACGCAGGCGGAGCGGTTACATTGCGCGGAACACTTTGTACGGCTCTTGATCCATCGACATCGGTTTTCGCAGATGGTCGCTGAGCGGCATGCAGCGGGCGGAGACGATGAGCAACAGACTGAAGCTGAGAAGGAGGCTATGGTCGCAGCGCATAATTCGGCATTGCAAATCGCCGCTGCGCATTTGCATATTGCGAGGAAGGGATTGATGACCTACTGTGAGGTTTTCCAGCGCCTATCTTATGATAGACTTTTCCTGATGCGATGATTTTTTTTAGATGGCGTTCACGTTATCCACCAACTCACCCAAGCTGGACGGACACTCGTCGCCGTTCTACTCAACTGCAAGACTGATACGTTGCAACACCTGATACCCTCTGGTCTCGACGCGCTGCGCTCTTGTATTGGTCTTCTGAGAAGATTCAGCGGTCGTTACATCTGCGGACTCCGTTCGGGGGATCTCATGGAAGAATTCTGCCGATGTGAGTTTTTTTTCGTAGCGCCCTCCATTCACACTTCTAACTCTAACTCAATAGTAACTCAAATTCCGTTGGAGCCCACCCCACAACAGGATAATCCTCAAAATGACAGACGTCCGCCCTGGATCCGACCCGTACGCAAGAAGGCGCCGTCTATTGCTCGCTCAAATTGCAGTGGGGAGTCCCCCAGTCCCGAAGCGTTTTCGCCGTCTGACTTCCTGGACGCCCAAAAAGGTGCGGGGCCGTCGTCCTTTCCTCCGGCACCACAGTCTGCAGGGACGCCCGTGACAAAATTCGAGCAACCGTCGTTCACCGACGGCCCCGGGAACATGAACATGGACATCCTGAGCAACGAGCAACTGTACATGTCGCCATCGGATGTCATGTCGCTGTTCAACGACGGCACGGTCGACCTCGGCCAAATCTTCAATCCAGAATTTATCCAGCCGCCCAGGTCTTCGGATGGGAATAATATTGGCGGAGGAGGAGGAGGAGGAGGAGGAGGAGAGCCGTACCTGAAAATGACCGGTATCGTTACTTCCCCATAGCGACACTGAATGCGTGGCGCATTTTCTCATTTTACTTACGTGGAAGGGACGAATCAACGCACGCTGCAGATCGTAATTACCAAAGGCCATATATATGTACTATGTAGCTTTGAGGATATGTGTATAATATTTTTTTTATGTTTGACGGATGCCGATTGATACGAGCCTCGTTGCTCTCAGGTCCAAAGCACCATATGAATGCGCAGGATGCGCTGCTCGTGCGACTTGCCAAATTAGGACAGTTCTTTCAACTTTATTCGCACCGGAGGCTGTATCCGCGTCACGCTTTTTAGATCTGAGATCTGTCACGAACCCATTTCGACTTCCCTTTGTTCAGTCATGTTATGGAAGGTAGAGTGAAACTTATTACAAAAGTCCTCAAGGGAAAAAAGGCCACCGATACCCCGTTTCTTCATTCTATTCCACGTTCTCCCTTCCTCTTCTAGCCTTTCGTTTTTTTGCTTTCCCTTCAATTCATTCAGCTTTTGGCTTCTAGCCTTGCCACCAATATCGCACGCTTGCGACAGAAACAATAAGGCAAGCGCACAAGGTATGTTCCGATTGATGTTTGATTGCGGTTTTTCCTGATTATGGTCTACTCCTTTTTGTTCTAGCGGATCCAATGAAACAAAGGAACGAATTTATTGGATACAGGTATATTTAAGAGGCCGGTGTTTACCGACGTGATTGTCTTCCCCCTCCCCTCCCCTCCCCTCCCCCCCGCCAGGTAATGGCAATGTTTTGGTCAGAGTACGATTCGAGAGCTCGTCCCCCCATGGACACTCTTCCCGTGGAGCTTCTCGCGTACATATTCTCCTTGGCGACCCATGGCATTACACTGGCGACGGAAGGGAAAGAAAGCCCCTTATTCGACTCGGAGAGCGTCAAGACGCCTACGCGTCTGTCTGCTGTTAGCAAACATTGGCGTATGGTCGCTCGTACTACCCCAGCGCTGTGGACGAGTTTGTGCGCTACTATTGCTTCCATCCATGAAAAGCATCACAACGGACAGAGGCTATCCATCTTTAGCCCCTCCCATTTTTCCTCCCACCTCTCGTTATCTCGTAACCAACCTCTGGACATTCTTATTGACGCTAGAGACCCCGACTGGGATTTCTCAGAGCCGAGGTATGTTCCTATCTTTCATGTTTTCTTCCATTGGTTGACTGGCGATCGTCATCAGTGTCGAACCCGAGTGTCATTATACTCCACCCTTCTCTTATCAACACATGATGACTGTCATGGCCATGCTACACCCGCACATCCACCGTTGGCGGTCCTTTTCCATACTCACGGATACTTGGTTTCCCATGCATGTCGCCCTTCTCTACTTAAACAATGCCCCCGCGCCTCTGCTCGAGAGCCTCACCATAATGCGATGTAACGACTATATTAGCCATGCTTCCGAATTCCAGCCGACCGCTCTTAACACGCCCTTCGCCCTCGATCCCCGCACCAACTGCCTTCGCACTCTCACCCTCCGAGGCGTCTACGCAGAGTGGCCGTCCCTTAATGTGCTTCACGATCTGGAGGTTCTCGAGATCACTTCGCTTTCATCTAATGTACGTCCTTCGAAGGCGGACATGTATGGGATCCTCTCCGCGTGTGCTCCTCGGCTGAGGAAGCTACGTTTAATGAATGATGCGGGGCCTGAGAGCCGCGATGACGACGACGACGACGACGACGACGACGCAGTTCGTCCAGTCACGCTTCCAAAGCTGGAAGACGTTTCTATCGGCTACCGTGCCGACACGGCATGCCATGGACTGGCAAAGCTGTTGATAGCACCCAATGTGCGGCAGGTGCTGCTGGAGAGCGATAGGTATCCAGGAGACGCGCTTGTCGCTGACCCGGGCGATGTCCTCGCTGGTCTTACCTTCCCTCTGATGGAGAGGGCAACGCTGAAGGGCATTTCCGCTTCTCGAGAATCCATGCACCGGTTCCTCATGAATGTCCAACATTTGGAGATAGAGTGGACGGCGGTAGAATGCCTTCTCCCTTTGCCAGATGGTTCGCGTTCTTGTCCGAAGCTCGAGACGCTATGTTTGCGCAGTTCGGATATAGAGGGAATTGATAGGACGGGGATGGATGTGATATTGGGAGTCCTTCGACGGCGGGGGACGAGTGCGCTGAAGGAGGTCGATGTGCATGTTGGGAGCGCTAATGCGAACACTTGCGTCGACTATCCTGCGCAGATGGAGGTGGGTATGCCGCAGGTGAGGATATTTAGGGATGACGAGGACGACGACTTCTCAGATACAGAGTCCGAGGGCACCGACTCGTCTGAGGAAGACGCATATGGGTTAGGAGGTACCTTTAATGATCCGGTCTTTGATGCGCTGTTTAAGAGCCAGTCCGGATTTGGTGTGTGGTGATGACGACGCGATAGTCCATGCAATTTCGATCTTCTTGGTGTGGACTTTCTTTCGAGTTTTTTTTGTATTTCGTTTTGTATGCTGTAGCAGACTTAATTGACGATTCATGCTTGTTAAAGTAAAAGGCATGCCTCCTCTGACAACTGGTCTATACCGGGGTTTTTCGATTGATAATTTTTGGTTTACCATAGGCCAGAGCTTCACGTATATAGCGGCTACTAGCAAGCGAACTAATGGAGGGCTGTAAGCCGATAAGGAGAGGATAACTAACAGATACAACGGCCGGGGTGACTAGATGTTACCTGCGGCCATTCCTTATTTGTGATAGCGAGCGGCGGTAACCACGGTAATTGTCTGTAGTGTTAGAGAGCGCAGCACTGGCGAAGGATCTGAGACCATGAATAAAGCGACAGGTATGACATGGATCAGAGTAACGAGCGCCGGTGGTTACACGAACAGAGACGGTGGCCTCAGTTATTTAACCTCAGTCGGACGCTGGAAAGATCGCGAGTGCTGGTGGCGGGACAATTCAAGGTGAGAAGTCTATTGGACTTGGATGAGACTGGACGGGAGCAAGTTTTCGGGCATTGTGATACGCGGTGTCGTTGGACGTAGGACTAGAGACAAGGAGACGGTCCACGGACGGATGTAGAGATACTTGCGACATACAGGTACAGGGAATTGACGGTCAAGCGGTAAACGAGGGTGCTATGCGTGCAAGGAGAAACAATAGTCGGAAGACGGCTATCGAGACAGACAAGTACAATTGCAACCGTCCGTCCATAATATAGATGTTAAAGGACTCTGGCGGGCAAAAAAAAAAAAACAGAAAAGAGGACGTATGAGTATTTCAAAGACAAGAAATTTCAAGATTTCGCCAGCCCCAGAGAGTACAGCCAAGCTTGTCACTGATATGAAAGGAAACAGTTCAGATGTTCATCAATGTTCAATGTCTTTGCGACACTCGAGTCAGCATCTTGTCAAGTCTCTGCAGTTAGCGATAATGATAAGCAAGGGAAAGAAAGTAAGAAGAGCTCCCCTGGTCGACCACAAGCTCTACTAAGCATCGGACTCATTAGTGTCAAGCAGGTACACCCAAAGCACAAGAAACCAAGGAGTGACGCTTTCCCAGACGGTACTAGCCAGCTGGTCCTGTTCATAAAAGTAAAATAAAATTCATCCCGGTAAACATAACACTGTACTGTTGATTTGAAGTCATCGGGTAACCCTGGTTAAATACGGGCAGGTCTGTTCGGATTTCCCACGCTTGGCTATTTTCCTCGTCGCACCAGTCTTGCTCTAGGTTTTCCTGAGTGTCTTTCGAGACCTAAACTGCAACACGGAAACCAAACCAAACCCTAAAGGCTGAACCTCAAGTTACGCATATTTAGCCCTTCCTCTACTGATTCCATGTTTTTCCAAAGATTTACCGGACCGTCGTTTTCTAATTGATAAGGACTATCGCTTCCTGTATTGTTATATTCTTTCGATAGCTCTAACGCATGGTATCGATGTCGTGATCCTCTGGCCTGTGGTGGTGACAACGGCCCGCTCGGATCGTTCGGCTTCTGTAACTTTCAGTGCACGAGTTAAGACTAACTTTATACTTAACCATCGTCGTGATGCACGCCTTCAACGCCTTTGGTACCTTGGCTTTAATTGCATGCGCTTCTTGCAGTCGTATGTTCTTCATATAAACACCATTAGACGTGCTCATGGAGAAGCAGTGGTCCCAAAGAAGTTCCTGACGCTCTCTATGGGTGAGATTAGGCCTACGGGGTGGCTTTATGACCAGGTACACTTGTCTGCCCCATTTTTTCGTTGATAACGAGATTTTTTCAAGCTCGTTGTCCAAACAAATGGCGTTGCTGGGCATATGCATGAATTCTACGATCTGTGAGTCTTGACTACTCCGAAGCTGTTAGATTGACCCTCGAACTTGGGCCTTTAGAGTCTCAAAAACCGACTGGGTCGGAGGCGATTCTTATTACTCATACTTGGAGGAGGGCACGCCTTTTAATTTATACAACTTTTGCACTTACCGATAATTCCATAGCGGGCAGTTATTGGTTCGTAAGTCGAACTACAAGTGTCCATCTAAATACCCCGGCAAATCTTCCGAGATAGAATGCAATGGTTCCAAATGGCATCCTTGTCAACCATACCATTATCATGAATAAGACTCAAGAGTTCCTCGATTATGTCCTGGACCATCAGGACGAGACTGGATGGCTAGGCCCCGAGGTAGGAACGAACAAGCCACGTTTCTTGTGGGGAAGGTCTCTTCTGTTGGCCTCAGAAGCGATGATTTCTCACTGAGAACATCTCGTATTAGGTATCCATTCTTTTTCGGCGCGATCCAAATGGTCGAGTACAACCCTGCACTGACTGGACGCGTCGTAAGTGCACTGCACAAGTTTGTTGTGGTCGCGAACAAGATGCTTCAGGAAGGAAAAGGTGTGGACAAATGGGCACAGACGCGCTGGGAAGATTTTGTCATTGTATTGCAGTGGTAGGTTGTTGCTCTTTCCCTTTATGTTGCGGATCTATCAAGTACGTTCTCAGGCTGCATGACTACCATCCACATGGACAGGAGGATCTTCTCGTGGACACAATGGTGAGACTCAAATGGAGCGGTGTTCCATGGGAGAAGGTGTTTTCTGAAGAGGTGAATGCCTTTCGCTTGTATACTCCAACAGGTCTTTGATTTTTTCTAGTACTTCCCTACGGTGGCGGGTGAGAATTGCTTTTGACCTATGATTGCTTGAGCTACACGCGACCATCTAGTGGAGACGCTTGAAAACCCGTTTGGCCTTGAACTTTCGGTAACTTTACCTTCCTTTTTTGTGTAATCCCGTTTTTAATTTGTGTCATTTGTCCGTAGTGGCATGGTGTGAACATAGCAGAAGGCATGAAGGCTCTGCCCTCTACGTATCGGTTCACGCACAATGCGTCGGATCTACAAGCAGCAAGCGACGGGTGGGATTTGATGTTCCGCTATCACGGAAGACCGTCTGGTGCATATGCTGCAGACGAAATGCTTGCGGGATTGGAAGCAGTTCGGGGGTAGGTTCGCTGGTCCTCGTTTCTCTTGTTGGTGCTGACCCTATAACTTAGGACTGAGCTATGCTTAGTCGTGGTGAGTGTTCCTACATTTTAGCGACATTTTTTGAATCTAAAGAGAGCGTAGGAACTAATGTTCTCGTATGTCTCTATCACCATCGTCATCGCTTTCAAATAAATACATCTCTTTGCAGGGGTGCCTACCTCTATCAAGTCTCAGGAGACCCAAAGTATGCAGATCGGGTATGTTTTACTCGCATATTTAACCCTGTAAATGACCGTCATGTAGGTCGAAAGGGTGGCTTATAACGCGCTGCCTGCAACGATAACTGCAAGTAAGGCCCTATCTCTAGCGTTATTACAGTGGCTAATATGTAAACGAGATATGTGGGGGAGACAATATCTAGCGCAATCAAATCAGATAGCCGCGAAGAATATGACACCGTGCGTGGTGCATTTGATAAGACCGCTCACCGGCTGATATTTTGCAGGAATCCATTCCCAGAAGATGGGTGAGCATCAATTTCAAGCATGTTTCTGTCTCTTGAGACTCTAACCTTCCAAGGCCTGAATCAAACATCTTCGGTCTAGAGCCCAATTATCCGTAAGAAAAGTTTCTTAGTTAACATCAACGCTTGATTCCGTTTCCGTTAGATGCTGTACCGTCAATTTCCCTCAGGGCTGGCCAAAGTACATCACCAATGCATTTTTGGCAACTGGAGATGGCGAGTCCCTAGTTCATCTCTTCCTTGGTCCTTTCAGCACGTCCACTGTCCTGGCAAAGGGTATATTCTTCCAGTTATGAACATCTCAAACGTTTGGTCTTACGTCCCTGCAGATAATGCAGTATCTGTTGAGGTGGACACCCAATATCCGTTCAGTGATACACTCAGAACGACTATTACGGCGACGAAAACCTTTACTTACTTCGTTCGTATCCCGAATTGGGTTACTGGCGGAACGATTTCGGTTGGCGGTGGCGCTGCCCAAGCTTTGACACCCAATGAAAATGGATTGCAGCCCGTCGATATTGGTCCAGGGACCACTGAATTCGTGCTAGAACTTCCTGCAGATGTTACCACCGGTATATATGCCTTGACTTGGTCACTGTAGAAGTTATTCCTTATTCGATGTCCCAGAGGTCAGACCCCACGGATCCGTAGCGGTTCACAGAGGACCTCTGAATTATGCCTTTGATAGTACGTTGACCGCCTCGTTCTACAGTCGCTTCGCTGACGCAGTTCTCTTGTTTCCTTTCAGTCAGACGTTCAGAGACAGTTCTCAAGACCGATCCACGTCAAAGCCTTGCTGTGGATCTCCAATATGACGCTATGGAGGACTGGGAATTTGCCATCGATCCTTCGACGTTGAAGTTCCATCAGCGTCGCGTCTCTAATTTGCCTTCGCCAGTTTGGGATTACGGGCTGTCTCCAGTAACGATCACTGCAACGGCTTGTCTCATCGATTGGCCTGTAGATGGCGATATGTTTGCTGCCAGTCCGCCGGAAAATCCGGACTGTGTTGGACCTGAGAGGGTAATTGAGCTCTCTCCGTTTGGGGTTGGGAATTTAGTTTTGCTCGTGCCTTGTTGTACTAACTGGTCTGCTTTTAGGTGACAAAGCTGCGTATTAGTGAATTTCCGGTCTTTGAGTCAAAGGATGGGGATGATATGTATTTGGAGCAGATTCCTATGCGCGGTAGGAGACTATGATGTCAAGCATAATGAAAACAGAATCATAGACACATATATCACTCTCCTGCTGTGGCGTGGGATTGTTAACCTTCTTCGGTAACCTCACCACGAACAATTCTGAAGTTGTTGCGTTGTTCTGAGCAGGGTTTCTCAGGAGAACAACTGAACACGTCTGCGTAGTGGTAAGTATATCTTGACTATAATTTGTTGTTGCGCTTTCTAATGGATTTTTCGCAAGATTGACCGTGACTTTGATATGGTACAATTCAAGTAATTTTCTCAGGTAGAAAGCAGTGTGCTTATGATGTGATTGATTCAGATGAACGAAAAATGCTCTCGGTGTGGATTTCCTGAAGATCATAGCCCGTTCTTGGCCAGCAGCGATACGAGTTCGAATCAAACTTGTGTCAGTGTCACTGACCTATTGCGATCGGGAAGGTCGTCGCTGACTGTTGACCTATCACCATTACATGAAAGGTCTCAGCGCTTAGAGAATCGGCTCTCTACTCTTAACTCCAAATTGTTCGAACTCGAGGCTGTGGTAGATCGTCTCCGTGCCGAACAACACCAAATCCAATCCGACCTCGACGCGCAACAATCTCTCATGGCACCTGTTCGTCGCATTCCAGCAGAGATCCTTCTATATATCTTCGAATTGGTATCCATGGATGAACACTGCACCCTCAACACCACAAACGCTCCTTGGGTGTTTGGGCATGTGTGTTGCTTCTGGAGGACTATCGCTACCACGTCTCCTGTGCTATGGTCTACAATCCGGACACATCTTAATCTTCAAGTTTACCCGCGGAAAGTCCCTGCAGCCCTTCGAAGGCATCTCGAGCTTTCATCTAACTTTCCTCTTCACCTGGATATCGACTTATATCGCAATGCTGACAGCCACACAATCCGTCAAATTGTCACTTCGATTGTTCGCCACTCGCTCCGATGGGAGACCCTGAAAATCACATTGTCGGCGAATAGTCTGCCAATGTTCTCCGGAGTGAGGGACCATTTACCTCAACTTCGCTCCTTGGCAGTGTTTGTTATGAATTACTACGGAGATGGAGCGGTTGTACCCGAGCCCTATCCATTCTTTTCTGTCGCACCCGCTCTCGCAGAAGCAAAGATCCATTGCATCCCAGTATTTGATCTTCCAGTACCACTTTCCCAACTACGTGTCTTCGACGGCTACTTTCGCAATCATAGCGAGGTGCACGACCTCCTCAGACAAGCGCCCAGACTTGTCAAATTTGCTTTTTCAAGTATGATCAGCTCGCGGGACGCCAATCCATCGCCCATATTCCACGACTGTCTACGCAGCATAACGAGTACATCTCATGAGCTGAGGATTTTGTCTGCTGGGACATTTCCGGCGCTCGAGGAAATCGACGGGAAAGAGAGTAAATGGGATGATGAGGCCATAGACATGATGGACCATATTGCAGAGCGGTCGCGTTGCTCCATACGCGCCTTTCATGCTGGATCCATTCTGTCCTTCACTCGCTTTGCTACTCTCCCATCGATCAGATCCTCCTTGACGATCCTCAGCATGACGATGGGAGGCTGGAACGCCGCTTCGAACGGCCCCATGCCTTATCTCGGCATTTATGCCGCTCTTTTGATATCGGAAACGCAGCCATCTCTCTTACCTTTCCTACGCGAACTCATTTTAAAGGAATTCAGCGGCTACAATAGCAAAAAGTTAGCACCATTCACATGTCCAGAGTTTTATGAAATGGTCCAATCTAGGCGGTCCCCTCCGCCTCCTGCTCCCGTTTCACGCCTAGAGGTATTGACTTTGGTGCTTCGGCGTATGGAATATCATGACTTCAAGTTTAAGGACCCGCGGTTCGACCGTTTATGGGCGATGGAAGAGGAAGGGTTAGTGGTACATATCGTGCCACCTTGGGGGGACTTGGCAGAAGGGTAAGAAGGTTCAGTATCATGCTTTCCGTACCCAGGTTATGCTTCCCTGTGGCTGGCTGGCTGGCTGGGATTTCCTGTCCCTGTATGGAAGTGTCTGGCTGCCCGTGCTGTTTAGGTTGTTTTACATGTCGTTGGCGGTACCGGAAGTGCCGAATTCCGGTGCGTCATTCGAAACCGCTGGGCCAGACATGACAAGCCGGATCGTCATCAACCGATGTTCCCTGTGTTCGTCGGCCAAATTTTCCGTCCCCGAATTAGCTTCGTTTTGATAGCCGGAGGGCAGCAACATCATAGCTCGGATATTCCGGTTCGGCTTTCTATAGGGCTTCAATGTTCATCCAGAATACGATCGGATCGAAATGTTACCACAGGTCCGACGTCGATTCTCCCAGTGCCGCAGGATCCTATCGAAGAAGGAGAGCTCTCTGGATGGGTTTCATCCTCGATAAATGTTGGTCTGTCGCTTTGGCATCTGTACCTAGCTCTTACGTGCCCTTCCGATATCGTCGTTGTTCAAGTCGATACCCCGTGGCCTCTTAAAGTACAAGATTACGAGCATGTACGTTTGACTTCCCCTCTGATATGCCTCTTTTCTGATGTATTATCTTCTTAGGGAGGGTTTCCTTCGGGTATGGTGTGCAGCTATACCATTCAGAAATATCTCAAAGGTACACCTACCTTGGGCGGTAATGAAATGTCTACAAGGGCACTACATGCGAAAGCATCCCTCCTGTGGGAACGTGCAACTGACTTGATTAGGAATTAGAAACCTGGTTCGTGGGACCGATCTCTTTCTTCAGCCTTGTTCATTAATACTAACACTAACGTAGACATGGCCCAATAAGAGTCGATTGACTTTTACGCGTCGTTGGCGGCCTACTTGAGAAACTATGAAGTGACCTTCCGTCACCGAATGCGGTGACCAATCCGACGTCTGTCGAAAGGAGGATTCTCTTTGTTATTCATAATTTAACCTACGCCGCTATCATGCAATTGTATGGTCTTTTCGCCTGGGTTGATATGCAGTCTCAGGGTAAGGTTCTTATGGCCGCTCAAACTGTATTTTGGATGTCCGGTACCATGTCGCATGGTTCGCCCATCAAGCCGATTGTTGGGGTAAATCCGACTTCTTGTTATGCCACTTACTCTCCTTTATCAGACGGTCTGGGTATCTGCGGGTCAATTCCTGCTTGAGGAACTGGTTTCGTTGAGGGCATCTCGCTTGGCACTTGGCGGCCCTGCCAGTGACGGGGAAACGGAGCTTTTAGATGTCTTCAGTGCTGGATTTCAGGACATGATTCTCTTGGCGGAAAGCTGCCATTCTCTTAAGTGAGTCAGAATTAGGATGGAATGGATTCCGTGCGAGTCTATAAATGCATATGATATAGAGTATCTGGTGAAGCAGATACAGGAGGCATTCGCTGCGCTGTAATTGCTGGTTTCTGAGTAGTTATAGTAACTCTATTAATGGATGTTACGATGTCGTGAGTGTATTAATATCAGGTATATCCTTTAATAAATTACTGTTTTATAATCATCAATACATGTAGCGGTACAAAGAGTGTATTGTTGTAGTGTCACTAGTCTGTATACAAAATTAATAAACAATAGTTTTGAGACACTACAGATAAAACAAATTGCGAAACATATTTGGAAGGTAAAGGTGGCCAAGGCGCCATTTTCTCAACGAAATAACAGATAAGGCAGTGCGGCGGAACAGAATGCCAAAAATCAGAGACGTCTCACGGCCCGCTCGGGCTCCCCTGGGATCACAGTAGTCACAATGACATTGTGACACGTTGCTCTTGTCCCCTCTCTTATTCAACAACAACGATGTCGATGTCGAGAGGCCGGGTTGAAGACACGTATGAAGCACAAAATGACCAGCGCCTAGATGAACTTCATTCCAAGATACGTACGTTGCGTGGCGTCAGTCAAGATTTTGTATGTTGCATTTCGCGATACTGACACGCCGGTTTTTGTAGATTACTACCGACATTAACGACGACGTTGAACGACAGAATTTAATGCTTGATGATACGGTACGAAATTTTTGACTTTTTTTAGGTTACGGAGTCTCATTTGTCACTACGCGTAGGGGAACTCATTCTCCTCGTTCGGCGCTACGTTGGCACAGACGTCTCGACGGACCGGGCAAGCATTCGGTATAGGCCAGGGCGGGTTGAAGTCATGGCGAGCAGCCATGTACGTCGTCCTAGGATTCATTGGGCTGTGGCTGTCTCTGAAAATCTTTTGGTGGTGGCGGTCTGGGTGAATCTGGTTTTTTTTTGCTTATTGGGTTACGTGTGTGCACCGCTTCATTTTCATTTACCTGTTCTTACAGCGATGATCCTGACAGATATCACCTGTATTTATTTACTTCAATGGGTTTTTCGTCATTCTTGACCCCGCCGCCGGCCTAATACCGGCTCAGGAGATATTTCGCTGACATCTTACACTCTTTCACCCAAGATCTCTGGAAAAATCGCGCACCATTCAAGCACATGTCATCTCGATCCGTTTTCGCGGTTTTTTCCTCTGCGCGAAATTGCGGGATCTCGTCTCATGAATTCGGTATTCAAAATCTCAGTGTTAGCTTCTATTCTGATGTACGTATATCGTTCAAAAACCAGTTGTCATATTCTAATTAAATACTCTTCAGTAGTCAATGAAGCATTCGGAGAAGACTAACAGAAAGAAATTTGTGCATCTGTTTTATGATACAATGGAAGCGTTTAACCGACGCTGACACTGGTTATTGAATGCTTGGGTGATATAGCCATCGGATCACTGGTATGTTGGTCGGTTTTCTCTTGCACTGATCGGAATTTTCGGCCGTAGGTACGAGCTACAATCCGATATACGTACCTTGTGTCCTATCGAGTTGGTACTGGTTAGGAGGTCAAGACCGCCGTCTCTTTGATAACATTTTCATAACCCCTGTCTGTTCGAATCAATGATGGACATCCTGTGAACCGATCTCAGCACGCAAGGCGATCAGCCGGCTCCGTTTGGTTCATGGAAAGAGGACAGTCTTTTAGTATCCTGATTCCCTTTTTCGACAAGCGAAGGCATTTTCTAATGTCTTTGTCCATTTCCGAGAAATCAAGTTGCGACTCCATTTATATTCATCATCATCCTTCAACCTGAAAACGTGGTGATTTCCGTGGCCGCGTTCCATTTTATGTAACTTTCCTTTCACACATTTCCCGATCTCAGCAGTCAAGTCTAGGCTCCGACGGTCGCTGAAAAATGACAGCATAATCTCAGACAACAATGTTTGATATGGTAAGTGCGTTCATGTTGTGCAGGGCTGAACTGGAGAAACACCGTGCCGCAGAAAAGCAATCCAGGTCCTGCTATTGGCTGCAAGTACTATTGATCGCGATAGTCATTAGTGTGTCTTCGTCTCAGACATTCCCAAAGTGGTAGTATTTGCTCCCTTCATTTTCGGGGTCAAACTTGGACCCCTCTATCGCTATCTCCTCATCGTAAACGCGGACATTTGCTGTTTCTATTTTTGCTCGGATGCCCCACATCGCAACAGGACGTGGAGGCTGTGATCCCCGCACTGGCACAACTGATACCGGCGCAGACTGGGCCCTGGGAGGCCCTGGGTCGGCAGCACGTTGGGCACGTATCCTATTTATCTCTTCGACTTCGAGACCCGTTGACAATTTATTTCATAGATTTTTCGGCTTTGTAGACCCCTTCGAGTGCTAATGGTGACTAAGACTATGCCTGGGTATTGTCTCATCACGCCTCATCTCCCACTCGAGTGCACAAATTCAGGTCTCCGCAGACTTTAGGTTCGACCGTTTACCCGCTTCAGATGATTAAGCAAGGAGTCTCCTCCCCAGACTGACACCCAGTGCCTCACTGGGCATTAAACTTGGCCCATGCTTCAAGTATCTCCCTGCCGCCTCTTCGAACCGGGTCGGTGCACACTGTAGCCGTGAGTTCATGCCCAAATTAGAGTAAGATGCGGGGTCAAAAACAGCTGATCTGTCGCAGGGCAAGGAAGGAATCATATACCCGTTTGGCATCAGAAGCGCTCAGCTGCTTTTGCCGCCTTTGCCGCAAGTTCGCAGGATGGACGGGTCACATGTGAACCACCGGCTGAATTCAAAGGATGACCTCAGAGGTCAGTGGGTTCCCTACTTCTTATCCCTACATTCATCACAATTGTGAGCCAACAATATCTCTGTCTCATATATGGCGGCGCTTATGCATTTCCAGGTGAATTTGCGTGGCTACGGTTCCTTGAAGGCGCATTGTACCCTTCTCAACTTCGTGGGTCTTCCAACCAGTTTCACACGCGGACTTCGCATGGATAACTCATTCTCGTGCAGTTCTGTAATCGATACACCAATTCACCCGTGAAGTGCTTCATCTTCAACTATGTCGTCGCCACCGGTGTCGTCTGTGTCCGTACCTGCTAAGAAGGTGCCTTATCCATTTTGGCTTGGTGGTACGTCAATGATCGTGGCCGTGCGCCAATGCTGACACGCGGATAGGTCTTGCTGCTACCATCGCAGCTTCTATTACACAGTTCGTGACATTCGTCTCCCACGCTGCCCAGATCCGTTATCCTTAATGGCATACTACTTTTAGTCCTCTAGATCTAACGAAAGTCCGACTACAAGCATCGGGGGACAAGCGTATGATAGAGAGCATGAAGAAGACTGTACGCACAGCTGGTCCGTTTCAACTCGTGGCTCTCCCGTAACATTTCATAACATCTTGGTCAGGCGCTCGAGGTCTCTTCGATGGTATTTCTGGGACGTGGTTACGTCAGATGTCCTATTCGATGTGCCGATTCTGGGCATACGGCGAGAGCAAGAAGATAATTGGTGCGGGGAAGGATGCACCGGCGTACAAGTTGGCGCTCGCCGGCTCAATGGGTGTGGACATTAAATTATTCGTTGACAGTCGCAGACCCCTTACGTCGTTCGTAGCTGGCGGTATTGCTGGTTTCGTTGGGAATCCTGGAGGTACGCGTTACGCGTCATGTCCCGAGGTGCACGTGTCCTTATCATGTTTTTAGAGATCGTCATGGTGCGTCTCCAGGGAGATTTCGCGAAACCACCGGAGAAGAGATTCAACTACAAGAACTGCATCGATGCACTGTTTAGAGTAAAACTGCTCGTAATCTCTCGTCCATGAGGAACTTATCGGATTCTGTTAGATGGTCCGTGAAGAGGGTGTTTCCTCTCTTGGTCGTGGAGTGGGACCCAACGTGTTCCGTTCCGTTCTGATGAACGCCAGTCAGCTCGCTTCGTACGGGTATATTTTGCTCTTGCCATACAGTCTTTAAACATGTCATCAGATATGATTTCTTCAAGGCCGAGCTCTTGAAGACACCGTATTTCCACGACAACATCCTTTGCCATTTCACGGCGAGCTTTGCTGCTGTTCGTAGGCCCTTACCTTGTGCGTTCCGTGTGCTAAGCCTGTGTAGGGTACCGTTGCGACGACGGTCTGCTCTCCCGCTGATGTATTAAAGGTTTGTACTCTTTTCGATTCACGCAACGGGGCCTGACAGGACACGTCGTTAGAGTCGCATCATGAATGCATCAGGACCAGGATCGAATGTGAGCTTTTCGATCTTCTTGTTCTGGCTGATCTGATTCTCTGTGTTTAGTCTACTCTTGGTGTCATCAAGGCTTCCTTGAAGAACGAGGGTCCAATGTTCATGTTTAAGGGCTGGTTGCCAGCTTGGACTCGTCTGCAACCGACGACGATCCTCATATTCTTAATATTGGAACAGTTGAAGAATGGGGTTGATTTCTCGAGAAGCAAGGGGTATACGTTCTTGTGAGGTTCGATAGATGTGAAGTATGCTACTAATATTAGCGATGTATACCAGAGTGGACATGAAACTTGTGAATTTTGATCAATCAAAAGTCAAACTGTTAGATGTCTGGAGCGCACTTTATTAAATTAGGAAATAAAAGTCTCGGTCACGGTATTTATAGAGGGACCTCAAAGCCCCTGTCCTGAACTTTGTCTATGACCACCATGACCACCTCACAATCTACCCTACAACCTACAGTTTGGACACCTAGATTACCGCCAGAACTCACGGATCAAATAATTGACGCTCTTTCCGATGACGTTTCCTCTCTCACAGCTTGTACATTATCTTCTCGCCAACTCCGCTGCCGCAGCCGTTATCACCTATTCTGCGCCATACGTTTCGATTTCATCCTACATCGATCGTTCAATCGCTGCGAAAATTTCTCGGAGAAGTGCCAAAATGTGGCGCCACTTGTAAGGAGTCTTACCTTGAGCGAAAATGCCGTCTGGTTCGTAGGCCCCTCTCGTAAATGGATCACCTCCGAACCGCAGCTGCCTATCGCCTTTAGAATGATGAAGAACTTGACGTCCTTGCATCTTGTCAAGGTGGAACTAGTCGGCATTAATATCATCTGGCCTGAAGTCGAGGAATTGGAAATGAAGCAATGTTCTGTGACGAATCTTGGCACCTTTCTTGGCGGGTTCCACAAACTAAACAAGCTAGCGCTATGCGACGTGGGCATTGTTGAAGCGACATCCTTATCGTCTGAAGTTTCTCTTGACCTTGAAGAATTAGTGATTACCCATGGCGCCAGCCAATCGGACGCGCGTACTATCAAGTGCCTCCTCCCGCTCCTCCCCACGCCACCCCGTATTCGACGGCTTACCTACCCACTTTACTATCCAGAGTGGGACATCCCACAATACGACGTGATTCCTTATACGCGCCTGGATGAGTTATTTCTGATGGGAGCCTCCGAGCCAAAGATACTTGTTCCGAATATCCGAAACGTTACTAAGCTTCGGTTGCTTGTGACCCCTCCCGGGCATTGGGATCAGGCGGAGGCACACAGAGCCTGTGACGAGCTAACAGATTGGCTTATAGACCTGCTATGCAAAGCCCAACGTGGGTACTTAGAAGAGATCCAATTGGAGTACTGCCTGATGGGCATATCTGGGACTCAGGGCAAGTGGGCAGAGCTCGATGCAGTTCTATCGAAGATGGAATTGAACAAGGTTGAGCTCGTGTTCAGCGCAACCCTGCACGAGTGGCGGAGAGAAGAAGAAGAGAAATCCAAGTGGCCGTTGTGGGAAGGCAAGCTGGAGGGATTGGTGATCAAATATGCTGCGTTCTTTGAACAAGTTGAAAGGCGTGGGTTGTTGACAGTCTCCAGAGGGTACCGGAGTTAAGTTCGTATGTTTGCTACTATCCAGACACCGCTATTTCGTTTTGTACGCCATTCTTTCGTTTTGTACACCACTCTTTCGTTTTGTACACCACTAGTTCGTTTTTGACATTGAATCGGTATGAAGGATACAAATAATACAACTTGTGTCTTTCATTATCATGAATTAGAACATGTATCAGTGAATATGCTGAAAGGTTATGAATCATAGCTGCAGGTTTCTACCGTCTTTTATGATCTAGGATTACAACAAGACTAGGCCAACAGTGAACAGTAGTCCTAGCAGTCCTTGTATTCAATTTGACAAAAACCCATCACCATTTGAAGGTGTTGTAGTAGCAATCCTGAGTGAGTACAATTCATCTAATGTGTTAGTTGCCATGCACAACTATCTCATACACTTCCATCAGTCTACATATCACAAACTACCTCAACACCTTATGCTCTGCCAGAAAGTGTTGAAGAATTGGATGAAATGCACTGGGTGTGGTTTCTGTGTGCTACTAGCAGATGGTCAGGCCTTTTTCAACCTATCGGCCAATCTGTTGGATTAGCAAGCAGGAAATCCATTGTATCCTGCCAGTGGAGCTTGATACCCCTTTATGTCAGGATGGACTATATACATTGAATATGGTCCATTGAGCACCCTCACCATGTTTCTGCTTATTGCTACACTGTGTGAGGTCTATATTATAGCTAACAGTGTACTCTACTAGGTGCTATGAATGCACATCACTTTCTTAGAGGTTATACAGCCCTGAGAATTACTCTATCTCATCCTTCATACTCAAATGACTTCTGCCATTGCTGCCTTGACTACAGGCCTACCATTGAATGTCCCCACACTGAACACATCTGATGACAACTGGTCCATCTTCTATCTCTGCTTTTCCACTGGTGTCCAAGCCAAAGGGAAATGGGATCACTTCAATGGATCAAAGCCCAAACCCTCTCTCACTGCACCCACAACAGCTCTCATGGCTGAGCTAGATGAATGGGAGAAAGATGAGGCTGTAGCTAAGAACCTTCTGCTCTTGAAGATTCCTGACTCAGTCACCATGAAGATTCAGTGGCTTCCCACAGTTGCTATAGCCTGGTCGAAGATCGAAAAAGAGTTTACTGATAAGAGTGGCTATGCACAAACTGACCTTTGGCAGGAGTTTATGGAGTCACATTGCCTGGCCAAAAGCAATGTTCATGAGTTTCTTGACAGTCTGTCAATGAAACAGGAGTCATTAGCTTCCATTGGTGTCATCATTGAGGAGAAGGATTACCACTCAATAATTCTCATCTCTATCTCTCTCTATCTTGCCAAGCATGCATCGACTCTCCTTATGGTGGCAAAGCTTTTTAGTTCCAACAAGAAAGTTGATTCCAAGAACCTGATCCATGCCATTTCTGAGGAATACAACCAACTGGAGCATGAGCAAGCCAAGTGTAGTCAGCAGTCTGGAAAGGAAAAGGACTCAGAGCAAGATGAAGCCATGTCTGTTTCATCAAGCTCAGGTGGCAATAAGAAGGGCAAGAAATCTGGCAAGAAATTGTGCTGGGGATGTGAAAAGGAAGGACACTTCAAAAACAAATGCCCTGAGAAGAAGTCATCAGACAATGACAGCAAGGCCTCTGGATTGAAGGGTGAAATAGTCAATGTGGCTGAGGAATCATCAGATTTAGACTGGGAAGCTGACAGTGCATTTGGGGTTGATGATGCTAGTGACATGCTGTTGCTGGCTGCAGTTTCTGAGTCAGATGAGTCTGAAATTGAGGGCTTGTCAGAGGACTTGGAAGATGAAGATGATGGTATCAACCTTCTTTTGGAGGTTGGTGATGAGTTGTGGGATGAGCTGAGCAGCATGTTGTCCTCAGATGTTGACTGGAGTGATGTGAACTCCTTTGTTGACAGGCAATTGGATGCCACATCTAGCATGCCAACTTTGAAGAATGTATCTGCTTCTGAAGAGTCAGTTGCAGCTGTTACCAACACTATAAACTCATCTAATGTTCAAATTCATACTGAAATCTACAACTCTGGCTGTACATGCCATATTTTCTCTTACCATGATGATTGCAACTTGTTCCAGTCTGTTCTGCCTAAGGTATTTCATGCTGCAAACACTCAAAAATTTTCTGCAGCTGAAAAGAGCATGATAAGCATTGATGTGCCAAATAGTGCAAATGCAAGCAACCTGCAACTCACCAAGGTCATGTATTCTCCTGAAGTTGGCTATACACTTATTTCAGTTGGCTAACTTGACAATCTTGGTTTCGAGTTGACTTTTGGTGGTGGAAAATGCATCATCTATGCATCAGATGGAAAGATAATTGGAGTTGTCCCAAAAGATGATGGTAGTCTATATTGGGTTCATCATGAGAGAAATTTAGCTGGGACAGCTGAGGAGATGCTTACTCTAGACCAATTGCATTGCCACATGGGTCACATTTCACTTGAAGTTGCTCATTGTCTGGTCAAAAAAGGCTTCATGACTGGAGTAAAGCTTGACAAGTCATCTGAAGAACTACAGTTCTGCAAGTCATATGTCTATGCTAAAGCTATACAAAAGCCAGTGTTTAAGGCTTGAGGAGGAGAATGTGCAACTGATATTAGAGGCAAAATTCACTCTGATTTATGGGGACCTGCACTCATGGAATCTCTGCATAAACACTGTTACTTCATCTCCTTCATTGATGACAGCACTCATTGGGCTTACCTTGAATTCTTATGCCAGAAGAGTGAAGCTTTCACAGTGTATAAGACCTATGAAGCTTGCATCTGCACCCAGCATGACTGCCTTGTAAAAATCCTCCATTCAGACCATGAAGGTGAATACTTTAACAAAGCATTTGTCTTGCATCTGAAAACTGTCAGCATGGCAAGAAAGATGACTATGCATGATACACCACAGCACAATGAGATGGCTGAAAGATATAATTGCACAGTTATTGAAAAAGTCAGAGCTATGCTGTATTTGAGTGGCTTACCTCACTTCCTATGGGCTAAGGCTGTTCACCATGCTGTCTGGATTCTCAATAGAACATCAACAAAGGCTCTGGATGGAATGACTCCTTATGAGGCTGTCACAGAGAAGAAGCCAGATCTAAAAGAGTTGTAGGAATAGGGAGAGAAATGCTAGATATGCCTTAAGACTAAGGCTATAAAGCTGAGTGGCCATATATGTGAAGGTTGGTGGATTGGATTTGATGAAACAAGCAATGGATCCTGTGTCTACTGGACTGAGAGCAAGATGGTGTCCATTGAGTGAAATGTCTATTTCAACACAACTTGTATTGCCACTGATGATCTTGAAGGAGAGGAAGATATTGAGCTACATAAGATTCTGTCAACATCAAAAACTCAGTCCAATCCACCTACTATAAAGCCATCACAGGTGTCACCTATTCTCAAGGCTCAGCCTACAGTCCAACCCATAGTTGAAGAAACCCATTCCAGATGCACTTGAAAGCCTAGCCAGCAGGTGCTGGACCTTATCTCTAGCAAAAGCAGTATATCAGCATGCCCAAGTGATCCTGTGATACCTGTTGGTGTTCAGTTACCAGTCATCAATGAAAACAATGAACCTCTTGAGTTTGAGGGAGAGAGAGGCAGATTGGTTGATGATACTCAAGAATGCTGACTTTCTTGAGGAGTATGCCATGGCTATTTTAACAGCTGATGCAGAAGCTTTAGAACCACATAGTCTAGCTGAAGCAAAGTATCAGTCTGATTAGCCTTTATAGGAAGGTGCAATATAGAAAGAGCTTGTGACATTGAAGACTGCAGAGATTTAGAAAATTGTTGAAAAACCAGTTGAAGCAAATATCATGGGCTCGAAGTGGGTCTTTTGAATCAAGAAGAATGCTGAGAGAGGCATAGTCAAGTTCAAAGCTCACTTGGTAGTATAAGGATTCTCACAAGTATTTGGCATTGACTACTTTGACACTTATGCCTCTGTTGCAAGACTTGCAATCCTTGCTATGACTGCAGCACTCAACCTAGAGCTCCATCAAGTCAATATCAAGGGTGCATACTTGAATGGAAAGCTCACCAATGAAGAAATCATTTATATGTGTCAACCTCCTGGCTATCCTGAGCCTGGCTCTCATCCTGGTCAAATCTGTTGTCTTGTAAAGACTCTGTATAGTTTGAAGCAGAGTGGTCATCGCTGGTATCAATATCTCATTGAGATTTTAGTGGTGCAGCTGGAATTCAAGCAGTGTGATATTGATCAAGCTGTGTTTTACAAGCAGGAGAGCTGAAAATTGACTGTCATTGCTGTCCATGTTGATGACTGCACCATCGCAGCATCATCATTGCATCTAGTGTGAGAGATAAAGGAAGATATGGCAAAATATATGGAAGTCATAGATTTGGAGGAGCTGCACTGGATTCTCAGCATTAAGATCACATGTGACTATGAATCACACTCTGTTTCCCTTTCCCAATGCTCATACATTGATGCCATTGTTCATTGCTATGGCTTTGAAGACCTCAAACCAGTCTCTACTCCAATAGATATTAATCTCTATTTGTCTTCCTTTTTTGCATTAGCCTCTATCTGAGAAATTGCAGCTATGAGAGATGTCTCTTACAGAAAGTCTGTTGGCTCTTTGATCTGGGTTATGCTTGGGACATGCTCTGACATTGCATTTGCCATGACAACAGTCTTAAAATATTCAATGGCTGCTGTAGAGGCCTATTGAAAGGCTGTAAAACACATCTTTCACTATCTGAAGGGCATAAGGGATTACTGGCTGATGTTTGGGGGAAATAGAAAGGTTTTGCATGGATATGTGGATGCTGATGGGAGCATGGCAGAGGATAGGCATGCCATTACTGAGTATGCTTTTATGCTGAATGGTGGAGCTGTTTCATAGTCATCTAAAAAGCAGGAGATCATCTTGCTTTCAACCACTAAGTCTGAATATGTGGCTGCAACACATGCATTGAAGGAGGCACTCTGGCTTTGCAGTCTGCTCTCTCAAGTTTTCTCACCAATTACTGATGCTACAACTTTATTCTCAGACAATCAGTCTGCTATTGCACTCTCAAAAGATCATCAATATCATGCTCAAACCAAGCATATCAATATTCACTTCCACTTTATTTGCTGAGTCATCAGTGAAGGCTCTCTTCATCTTGTTTATTGTCCCACTGAGGACATAGTTGCTGATGCTCTCACCAAGCCTTTACCTTCAGCCAAGGTGAAGCACTTTACTTCTGAGCTTAGACTTTGCTCTGCTTGAGGGAGAGTGTTGGATTAGCAAGCAGAAGCTCTGTTATATCCTGCTAGTGGAGCTTGATACCTCTTTATGTCAGAATGGACTATATACATTGAATATGGTCCATTGAGCACTCTCATCACATTTCTGCTTATCACTATGCTGTGTGAGGGTGAGTATCTACTTATATTACTTTGTTTATATTACTAATTGGTATCCTGTAGTCTACATTATAGCTAACAGTGTACTCTACTAGGTGCTACAAATATGCATCACTTTTTTAGACAATCCATGATGTGAATCTGAACTCAGTTGAAGAAGATGATCATCATATGCTGAATAAGCCCAGACTGAAGATGTTAGAAATTATGAATACAGATCTCTTTTGCCAGGCAACAAATAATGAGCCTTCTGTCTTGGTTATAAATAAATTGTGGTCAACTCCAGTCAGGTTCCATCTTTAGCATTCACAGTTCACATCAGACTCAATCTCTTTCTCTGAACTAGATATAGTAATGATCAGAGCAATGCTTGAATTAGTTGAAATACCATCCTTTAGATTGATGGAGCACTTTGAAGAACATATCAACAAGATACTCACTAATGTTAAGGTGAGAGCCTCTGCTTGATGCTTTAAGTCAGTAATAGCTTACACTAACTTTATATAGATTCCACTTCAAATCACTAAGCTCATTTTTCTCAAAGAAATCATGCTGTCCAGTGTATCTTATGAAGATCAGGTTCAGAAACAGCTATTCAAGTGTGTCATCCCTTTGATAAATCACATCTATATAGCTGCAAGCTTTCCTTATCAATAGTTCTGCTACAATAACCTGGAGATGCAAGCTGCTTTAATGGATCTTAGATAGGTATAATTACCAGTCATATTCTTATTGCTGACAATCTACTGTAGGGATTCAGATGGTTATCTTATCTGTCCTTTATGGTTTAAAGTGAAATGTTTATTAGTCAAATTTGATCTCATTTCTCAAAAAATTGCCAGACCAAAATCATAGTATTCACCACACTCAAATCCTCTGAGAATCTGAATTTGGCTGGACAGGCTGTTTATGTGGTAAAGCCAACCAGTCTTACAATGCTACAAACAAGCACTTGTTATTGCATAGATATGAGACTAGAAAATGATTGACTTGATTATTTATAGAAATATGAGTCTCACTAATAAAAACTCAGTTCTGTGCTATCTCCTGAAATTCTTGATCATTCAACCAACAGAGCAGCAGGCCAACTACCATGCAGCTTTAATTAAATCTGCACCTCACTTGCCAACCATATACACTACAAACTGTGTATTGGCCAAGAGAACAAATAGCTGGAGTTTTCTCATCAGATTTTCCCATCACTGACTTCAAAATATGTCTCACTAAAATAGATGCATCCATTATATGAAGCCTTGTGATCTCTTTCTCCCTCAGATCAGGGTCTACAACTTCATGTTGAGCCTCTTTTGGTGACATACTAGCAGTGAACATGATGTGACCATTTGGAGAAGCATTAGCCCAAATAGAGACCTTCAGCTCAGCATCAGTTGAACTGGCAGTGATATTACTGAGTAGGCTGAGTATGTATTTATTCTATACATGCATGCCAACAAACTGCTGGGTGCTCCTAATACCTTCTTTAAGAGCCAAAATGTCGAAATCAATAGTAAGCAAGCCCAAGTCAATCAGAGGCTGATTAAAAGCACTGATTATATTGAGTTGAATACTTCCTACTGGATGTGTATGCTAGTTAATCCAGCATATGACATGTATGAAATGCTTACTCAAGATGGGTGTGTTGAGACTGAGGCTTATAGTCATGAAATGTCCTTCAGAGGGAGGAGAAATATTGCTATTCAATCTGGTATCCAGATAGACCCTGACTCTACTGCTGTATACTAATTAACTTAAAACAAGCTGCTGGGTCAGAATTTGTTTCAAAGGTAGTAGGGTTTTTTGAAAGATGCATAAAGACTTGGTGAGTGATATAGGGTCCAATTCCCAGAGGTCTATCACCATCTGTCTCAGGCAATTTGGCAATTCTGATCCTGAGCCCAGCTAGTCACCTGATCTACTGGATTCTGAAACCCTTAGACCAGCAAGAGAAGTTATCTCCTTGGAGGATAACCGCCTCTGGATGAAGCCAAAGAAAGCAGCAAGGATCTGGTTAAGGATGATTGTGAGGCAATCCACCTGAGATTCACTATATGAAATAGGGTGATCATATGAAAGAAAACTGGACCAATAGAAAGTCTTATCACTAATGATAACTCTCTGCACTTATTCTCTAGACTGCCAGCCAAATGGTGATATCTGCCCTTCAATCAGTAGCTCAACCCAATAGAGACACTATCTGAAAATGCTGCCATTCTTCAATGCTGCCTTGATCTATTAAAGAAATCCCACCCCTTCAAGAGTGCTTTTGATGATATTGACCATTTTCTCATAGACTGTGAGCAGTATTTTGAGGTCTATACCACTTTCTTAGGAATAGATATAAATTGTGTCACATTTGCTTTATCTTATCTCAAGAAAAAAGCCAAAACATGGTGGATTCTCATCTCTCCCAACTTCTACTTGATAACCAGGCAGCACCATTGACTGCTGTCCTAGTCAGTCTTCAAGCAAATGCTTACAGACAAGTTTATTAATCTGACAGTACAAGAAGTTCATAAGATGAAGATCAAGGAGTATAAGATAGGTGACAAGTTGGCAACTGAATATTTTGATGAGCTAGAATACCTTGTGAAGCTTGCCAGGATATGCAATGACATCAACAATGATGATAGAATAGTCAAAGCACTCAAATGGGATGTCCTGCTGTTCTATATTAAAATGATATTGGATATTAGAATAAATATTCTGAAGAATTATAACACATGAAAGAAGCAGGTCATCAAGATGTATAAGGAATGACAGCATCAGAAGGTGGAACAATCCAACCTTTAAGAATATCATAAATTAAGCCAGTCACCAAATTCAAACAACTCAAATCCCAGTAATCAGACTGGCACCACTAAATCTAACTCATTGCCCATCCTTTTGTATGAAACACAGAAAATAGAAACTGGGACAACATACACTAGAGCAGAGAAACTGATAGACATTAACTGCCTCAAGAAGGAGAGGAAATGTTTCAATTATAGCCAAAAGAGTCACATGTTGTGGGACTGCCTAAAAAAGAAGTGAACAAGAGAGGATATCCAGACACAGATTGCTAAGTTGCAGAAAGAAGAAGATGAACTCAGCAAAGAAACCAAGATTGAGGAGGTAAAAGACAGAACCAACTAGTGAGCAATTCCACTAGATTAGCCAAAAGACTTTATAGTGTGCAACAAACAGCTGCTGAATGGACTGATAGTACTTCTATAGTTATCTCTATATCTAAAATATATATGCATTTGAATATACTCAAATTCTCCATCATGATGCACACCACTAATGAATTGCTAGAAAAAAAGGCTCAACTGCCTATGGGCCAAATAGAGGGAGAGACCCCCATCAGATGGCTCAAACTATTCAATACTGAATGGACTTGAAGGGTTATTGAAGACACTAGGACAGAGGAAGAAGCCAAGGCTGTACTCAAGAATTGAGTACATAAGATCTAGGCTGAAGAAGTGATCAATGAGATAGTCAAAGGAATGTGACAAGCAGAGTGGTGCCAAGCACTAGAATGGCTTGATAAACTCCAGAGACTCTGGAGATATGTCAGGAGAATAAAAATCCAGAGATGAGACTTAATGATAAAAGTCCAAATTAAAATACTTGCAAATTGAACCATGTATGCAATAATAGCTTTAATCTACAGCAGTTGCACTAGTAGCTCTATCAACTATGCATTTGTTGACAAGCATCACCTTTCCATCAGGGCCATCACTGCCTCTATCCTGGTTTACAATGCAGATGGAACCAAGAACCAAGCTGGTTCAATAACTGAGTTCATAGAGTTACATCTAACTATCAGCAATCACTCAGAAAGAATTGATTTGGCCATAAAAGAAGTGTTCCTGGAATATGATTGGTTGATCTGACACAACCCTCTAGTCAACTGAAAAACCAGGTGGATCATCTTCACACAATGCAAATGCCAAAAAATTCCTTTCAAACTGCCTGATAAAGACCCTAAGAATCAATGAGACAAGAAAATAAAGGATAGTGAAATGATACTTGCTGTTGACATGCAGAAACATTACACATTCAAGCAGTATATCATACCAATAATTTAGCAGCTAGAGCCAATGCTGAGAAGGAGAAGAAGATGTTTGAGAAAATAGTCTCAGAGTGGATTTGGGATTATCATGACTTGTTCAATAAGGAGAGTTTCAATGAATTACCAGAACTGAAACCCTGAGATCATACCATCAAGTTGATCCCCAATGCTAATGCCAACCTTGATTGCAAGGCCTATTCTCTTAGCAATCATGAACAACAAGAACTTGATAAGTTCTTAGAAGAGAATCTTTTTAGCAGATGGATCTAACCATTGAAATCTCCAATGGCCTCACTCTTTTTCTTCATCAAAAAGAAAGACAGCAAACTCCAGCCAGTACAGGATTATCAGAAGCTAAATGAGATAATGATCAAGAATTGTTATTTGCTTCTATTGATTTTCAAACTAATGGACAAGCTATGAGAGGCAAAGTATTATACTAAATTAGATGTTAGATGGAGGTACAACAATGTGCAGATCAAGGAGGATGATGAATGAAAGATGGCATTCTGAACTAACCAGAGGCTGTTCAAGCTAATAGTTATATTTTTCAGATTAACAAATTTACTGGTGACTTTTCAATAGATGATGAACAATATTTTCAAAGATCTCATCTCCACAGGAAAGATCATAATTTACTTGGATAACATTCTAATCATGTCTAAGAACCAGGCTGAACACCAAAGACTAGTCTGACAAGTGCTCAAATTAATGAGAAAATATAAACTTTTTCTCAAAGCTGAGAAGTGTGAGTTTGAAGTCCTGGAGATGAAGTATCTGAATGAATCCCATCAAGGTAGCTAAAGTAGCTGAGTGGCTGATCTCAACAAAAAAGAAGGAACTTCAATCCTTCCTGGGGTTCACTAACTTCTATCAGCAGTTCATTCAGAACTACAGCAAAATTCTATGATCTGTGACTCAGTTAACTGGCAATGCACTGTAGAATTGGGGACTTTTCCAACAAGCTGCATTTGACAACCTAAAATGACACCTTGCTGAGGACATCATTCTTGCCATCCTGATACAGGAGAAGAAGTTCTCAGTCAAGACTAACTTGAGCAAGAGGGCCATTGGCACTGTACTTTCTCAGAAATAAGATGGGAAATAGTGACCATTGGCCTTCCTCTTCAAAGTCTTAACAGTAACTGAACAAAACTATAAGATATATAACAAAGAGCTACTTGTGATAATGCTCACCCTAGAAGAATGTCATCATTATCTAATTGGTGCAGTTCAGATCTTTGAAGTCTGAACAGATCATCAAAACCTGCAATACTTCTGCTCATCTCAGAAAATCAATTAATGACAAGCATGATGGGTGACTGAGTTATTCCAGTATAAATATATCCTCCACTACAAGGCAGGAATCACAAACAAGAAGACAGACCTACTTAGCTAGAGGGCAGATCATGATCAAGAAGGAGACAACAATGAGAGAGTGGTGCTATTGAAGCCTAAACACTTTCAGGCTATAATAATGTCAACCAAAGAGGAAATCCATGAGAAAATCAAGAGTGCCACAAGAGATAGTAGCAAATGGGACCAACAGGTGGCTCTATCACTCAACCATGAGCAAGAAATGACAAAGAAGAGTGGGATGATCTGTTATGATAGATGGATCTATATTCTAAGAGATTCATAACTTTGCAGTGAAATTATCACTACATGTCATGACTATGCAACAGCAGACCATCTAGGGATCACAAAAACCAAGGAGCTAGTACTCTAAGAATATTGGTGGCTAAAGATGGGCCAAGACATCAAACAATATATGAAAGAGTGCAAGATATGCTAATAAAGAAAGTTGACAACATAATTATATGCTGTATCACTATATCCAAATGAAATCCTACAGGCACTATAGATGCATGTCTCTGTCAACATAATAACTAGACTACTGAAATGCAATAGCTATGATGCTATTATTATCATAGTTGATCACTTCTCAAAGGTGATTATTCTGGTCATGTGCTTGATAGAACTAACTTGGGAAAGATGAGCTAAGATACTTTGTGATGAGGTATATGCTAAATATGATATACTTTAAGTGGTAATTTCTGATCAAAGACTATAATTTGTCTCAAGGTTTTTGGATGACTTGTATCATCTTCTTAACATTTAGTAGAATGCCTTGACTGCATATCACCTACAGACTGATAGGCAAATGGAGCAAGTTAATCAAGAGATTGAGAAGTATTTTTGTCTCTTTATTAACTATTGATAGGATGGCTGGGTAGAATGGCTTGCTCTTGCAGCATTCCAATATAACAACTGTATCTATTCTGCTATGGGTAAAACACTCTTCTTTATCAACTATGGCTGACATCTGAATATATCCCACACTGAATGTGCTCATACCACTATACTCACATCTTTCAACTTCACTCATACCATATCTAAAATTCATAATAAAATCTGTGCTACCCTTAAAAAGGTGGCCTTCTTGATGAAAGCCCAATATGATAAACACCATATTTCTGCCTGCTCTTATAATGCTAATGACAAGATCTAGTTAGATATAGTCAACCTTCACCTACCATATCCCAAAAGAAAATTCACAGACAAATATACAGGACTATTTTCCATCATTGCCAAAGTCAGAGCTTCTATATATAAACTATGCCTTCTAGCCATCTGAAAAATCTATGATGTCTTTAATAAATCTCTCCTTACTCTTTTCATTGCATTCACTTTCTCAAATCAAGAATGACCACCACCTCCATTCTCTGACTTAGTTGATGATAAAGAACATTATAAAATTGATCAAATCCTTAATCATCATCTGCAAAAGATCCATGCATATGGCAGCAGAATGACTACAACAGTTGACTATTTAGTTAGTTGGAAGAACTATGATCTGGAATCTAACCAATGGATAAACAAAAAATATATAAATGCTATCAACACTATATGTGACTATAAATTATCTCTAAATTAAGCTATCAGGATGATAGTTTTAAAGAGAGGGTAATGTTATGATTTTTCCTATTTTCTTATTCTTTTTCTTCAATCAATCTCTATTTATGCTTAGTCAGAGTGCCTAGACCAGTGCTTAGGACTGTGGAATAGGCTTAGTCATTACAACAAGCTGATCTATCATTGTCCTCTGATGTAATGACAGACTCTTGATGATGCATAATGGCTTTTTGTAGATAGTAGTGATGTCTAAGGACAATAAGCACAAAGACCTGAACAAGTACAATAGGCAGTAGTATATTTATCTTGATAAACAAGTAGTATATAAGTAGGCTAGCTCTTGCTGGTATAGCTCCAGCTTTGAGCTAAAGTTTATTCATACCATTTCACTCTTGAGCCAATTTGTAAAAGCTTTGAAGCATATTAGTCAACAAAGCATAACAGTGGACTCTAGCATGACTGTATGAGCATAATACAGCATTAGTTTATCATATGTTTTGATCACATGCAACTTGGATCTAACAGTATAAGATAAGCAGTAAAATATATATAAATAAAATATGATATTAAAGCTATGAAAATTGAATCTCAACACTCTCACTATTTCATAATATTTTGAGAGTCTGAAATAAAAAGGATAAAAGAGGGTATAATAAGTGAATCTAGAGAAATCAGTCTCTCACTGTTACTATGATTCTTAGATACCAGTCTAGAGGATAATTTCCTCATTATAAGATTTGATAGCCTGTGCCATCATCAAGATAGTCAGTATAGTGATCTGATTAAAGAGGAATATCTCACACTCATTCTTGAAGTGACTCTCTCTGATTGCAACTATAGCAGATAATTGTAGATTGGTTAATTGGCAAATGAGACTGACTGAAGTTAGTGGCAAGTGCAAAATAGTCAGGAGAATCAGTCTTCTCCTTGGATTGATGAGTTTCCTCATTGAGGATGTGGAAAATAATATAGGAGAGGTCAGTGTGCTGAGGATTGTTGTCATATGAATGAGAAAGAGATTCTATGATAAAAGCAATAGCTAATCTATCAGTATATATTTTGCCTAAAGCCTTTAGCTTATTAATGATCATCTGAATATTTCTGATATGGTCTCTCATATGTATCTTCTCCCTAGCTTTCTTCAATCTAATAAGCTGTCTTCACATCACAATGACACTGTTAAGCTTAAGTTGCACATGGTCATTAGCACATAATAAACTGATATCACTTTATGTTTGAGTGTTCCATCAGAGTCCACTGATATGCTTATTGATCAGATATATCAAGGCCATTACTGATTGGCTCAAGAGTGAAGTGGTATGAAGATAAACTTTAGCTTGAAGCTGAGGTTATCCTAGCAAGAGCTGTTTTATTTATATACTATAAGTCCTAGCTATTATAAATAACACTATCTATTGTGTCTGTCCTTGTTGTTGTGCCTGTTGCCTTTGGGTATCACTACTAGCCATAAAAGAATGATTGTTCATTGTCAAGCATCATTGTCACATTAAAAGACAATGACCAATCTGGCTTATTGTGCTGACTAAGCCAGTCCCACAGTCTTAAACACTGGTCCAGGCACTCTGACTAAGCATAAATAGAGATCAAAGTCAATAAAATAAAAGAAAAATCATAACATTACCCTCTTCTTAAGACTATTGTTCTGATGGCTTAATTCAAAGATAATTCATAGTCACATATAGCATCTTCTGCATTTATTTGTTTCTCATTGACTCACTGGTTTGATTCTAGGCCATAACCTTTCCAACTGATCAAATAATTGACTGTTGTTGTAGTCTCTCTATTCTTTGCTCTGACTTTGTGCAGTTTGTGATTCAGAATTTGATTGATTTCATAATGTTCTTTATCATTAATGAGATCTGACAGCAGTGGTGGAGGTCATTCTTGGTTTGAGAAGGCTGGAGCAATGAAGGAGATGAGAAGGGATTCATTGAAAATGTCATAGATCTTTCAGTTTGAAGGAAGTCATAGTTTGTATGCAGAGGCACTGATTTTGGCTATTATTAGGAATTGTTAGGTCTAAGTGACATATGACTATATACATGTGATAGACAAGTGCTATATCATGTTTGTATCATCATGCTTGAATCTACTTTATGTGTTTAATAATGATATATCCCAAGATCAAGACTTTAGTTGACTTGAGTAGAAATAGTAGAATAAAGAATAGTTCAAGACTGGGGATATATGATATTGTCTATGCTACTTATATATCATTTGTCTTCTAGATAAATATAGTATCACTAATTATGAGTATCTGTGCTATAATACTCATTGTCCTAGAATATCATAGTTATCTACAAAAGGAAGATTGTCTTATTGTCAGAGTGTTGCTACTTATTGTAAGACAATGATCAAGATGCTGACTGAGGTTATCCCACAGTTTTAAGTGCTGGCTTAGACATCTTTGAATAGAGGTAAAAATAATGAAAATAATGAAAAATCATAATATTACTCTCTCCTTAAGACCATTGTCCTAATAGCTTAATTTAGGGATAACTCATACTCATAGATGGCTGCATCAGCATTCATTTATTTTTCATTCATCCACTGGTTCAATTCTGGACTATATTCCTTCTAACTGACCAAATAGTCAATCATTGTTATCATGCCCTCATCTCATACCTTGACTTTGCATATTTTATAGTCAAGAATCTGATTAATCTTATAATATTCCTCATCTTTGATAAGATTAAGAGGCAGTGGTGGTGATCATTCTTGGTTGAGAAAGGTGGATGTGATATATAGTATTAGGAGAGATTCATTGAATGTATCATAAATATGTCAGATAGTTGGAATGTAGAATTTGTATATACCAGCACCAATCTTTGCTAGAATAGGAAACAGTTCTGTGCATTTGTTAGTGAGCTTCTGTTTGAGACATGGTAGATGTAGATTTATCATATTGAGCCAAACTTTATCATTAATGGCATAATTATAAGTGATATGATGGTGTTTGTCATACTGTGATTTCATAGCAGTGATGGCTTTTTCAAGGGTGGTCTATGTTTCAAAATGAATTTTTGTCATTTCGATAGCAAAATTTGATGAGACAGGAGTAGTTATGTGGGATTTAGTAGTAACAATGACTCTGGGGTGTCATCTGTAGTTTATGAAGAACAGAGTCTTTCTGATTGCTGAGTGGATCCAGTTGTTGTATTAGAAGGCTGCAAGGGCAAGCCATTTCATTCAGTCATTCTGTTAATAGTTAATGAACATTCATAGATACTTTTTGAGTTTCTGATTGATGCATTCAGTCTGTTTATCAGTCTGGGAGTGATAAGCTGTTGACATGTTACTCTGAAACCTGAGAAGCTGATATAAGTCATTGAGAAACTTTGATACAAATTGTGGTCCTTGGTCAGAGATGACATTTTGTGGCATTTCATATTTAGAATAGACCTCATCTTGAAGGATCTTGGCCTATTCTTTCAATGATAGTTTGATGATGGTAGTGATTGAGATGATGGCTTTTGAGAAATAGTTGATGATGATAATGATCATATTGTAGCTATTACAGTCAGGTAGCCTGGTGATCATGTTGACAGAGATATAGGACCAGGGAGTTGTTGGAACCTCATTTGGATGGAGTGGAGCAGCTCAAGCTCTTATTGAGGATTTGGTCCTTTAGCATATTTTACATTCTCTCACATATTTATCAATGTCCTGCTCTATCTTTGGCCACTAGTATTCTCTTAATACTAATTCCTTCATCTTTGAAATGATAGAATGCCTGGCCATTATATAGTCATATGATATGGTGATTATCTCTCTATGCAGCACTGGTTGTCAGAGAATATAGATGTGGCCATCATAGTAGAGTAGATCATCATGCTTTGTGATGCCCCTTTCATAGTTTAATGATATCATAATTTCCTGATCTCACAACTTGGGTTGTCAAGTCACACTGCATATCTTGGCATATACTTCTTCCTCCATTAGCATTATCATTGCCTGAAAGTGCTCAGCCTTTAATAGTACTACTTCCTTGTTGTTCTCTCCTCTTTGGTCATGATCAGCTTATCAGCTGAGGAGATCAGCCTTTTTATTGGCCACCTCCACTTTATGATGTAGTATATAGTTGTACTCAGTGAGTTCTATTACCCAGCATGCTTGTCATTAGTTTGGCTTCTGAGAGAGGCAGAAGTATTATAAATTTTGATGATCCATTCATACTTTGAATGTCTGTATCACTCTAATTAGGTAATGGTGTCATTCAGCTAACACTAGCATGATGGCCAGCAGCTTCTTGTTATAGATCTCATAATTTCACTCCATGACTGATAAGGCCTTGGAGAGAAACACTACAGATCACCACCTTCCCTCCTGTTCTTATAAGAGAACTGTGCTAATAGCTACCTCACTTGAATCTGCTTTCACTCTAAATCTTCCTTCTTGTGTGAGGATTACTAGAATGATATCTTCAGCCAATTTTCTTATCAGGTCATTGAATGCTATCAATTGAGAGAAGCTCCACACCTATAGAGCATTATCAGTGAGCTGTGTCATGGGTCAGACAATCTTGCTATAATTATAGATAAACCATCAATAGAAGTTGGTGAAGCCTAAGAATGATTGGAGTTTCTTCTTCTTTGTCAGTTCCAGCCACTCTGTTACTCTAGCTATCTTTACTGGGTCTATCTGGATGCTCTCTTCACTGATAATAACCCCTAGATATTTGGTTTCTAAGACCTCAAACTTGCACTTCTCAACTTTGAGAAATAATTTGTGTTTTCTCATTAGCTCAAGAACCTATCATATCAACTGCTGATGTTCTTCCTGGTCTTTGGACATGATTAGTATATTGTCTAAATATATTATTACCTTTTCAGTAGCAATCAGATTCTTGAAGATATCATTCATCATCCATTGGAAGGTTGCTGGTGAATTTGTTAGGCTAAAGAACATGATGGTTGATTTGAACAGGCCTCAGTTAGTGTAGAAGACCACTTTTCACTTGTCTCCTTCTTTAATCCATATATTATTATATCCCTATCAGACATTAAGCTTGGTATAGTAGTGGGCTTCCTGGAGCTTGTCTATTAATTCTGAGATGAGCAGTAGAGAGTACTAATTTTTGATAGTTATTTCATTTAATTTCTAGTAATCTTACACTGGTTGGAGCTTTCCATCCTTCTTCTTGATGAAGAAGAAAGAAGAAGCCATCAGAGATTTGGATGGCCAGATCTGTCTGCTAGTGAGATTCTCATTGAGGAACTTATTGAGTTCTTTCTGTTTCTAGTGCCTAAGGAGATAGACCTTGTAATTAAGGTTTGTGTTCACATTTGGTGCTAGTTTGATGGTGTAGTCCCATAGTTTGGAGTTGGAGAGCTTATCAAAGTTTTTCTTTTTGAACAAGTCATAGTAGTCTTATGCCCATTCAGAGACCATTTCCTCAAATGTCCAGGCTTCTCTTCTCTGATTTGCCTTGGCCACTAGGTCATTGGTGTGATAGACCATCTGTAGTCATAATACAGGGTCTATATTGATAATGAAAATCATCTCACCATCCTCCATCTTCTTGTTCCACTTGTCCTCAGGATCACTATCTAGGAGTGTGAATGACATTCTTCAGCAGCAACACCAAGTGAATGTGAGTTGTCTGGTCTTCTAGTTGATGAGTGGGTTATATCATATTAGCCAGTCATGACCAAGAAACAGCTCTTTGGTTCTTAGCTCAGTGACAGTGAGATTGATCCTTTCTGAATGATTCTCAATTGCTAATCAGAGTTCTATGTACCCAGTAATTGACCTGACTTGGTTCTTAGTCCCATCAGCATTATAGACTAGTATTGAGGCTGCTGTGGCTTTAGTGGAGAGCTGATGTCTGTTGATGAAGGCTTGATTGATAGAACTTCTTGTACAACTATTGTCAATCAAAGTGGTGACAGCAAAAGTAGCCTAATTTGTGAGGGTTTGGATTTGCATCTTCATGGTAAAGTTATGCCCATAGGCCTTCTGTCATCAGATGAACTTCTTTGATCCTCTTAACTTGTCTAGTCACTCCAATGCTTTCTCCCACTCTGCTTTTTTTACTCTCTGCACTAGTTCATCATTTATCTCACTGATCTTAGATCAGTGGATCTATTTTTATAAGGCAGTGACTGCTCCTTCATGAGATCAGATAGTTTTGATGTTCCTTTAGGTCTATTCAATGTCAAATGATGTTAGAGCCAAGTGACACATGTTTAATATCACATGGTAAATAGGTGCTGTATTATATTCATACAATTATGCCTAAGTCCAAATATGTGATATATATAGATGTTATATCTCAAGGTCTATGCAAGTAGACTCAAGTAAATGGGTATGATAAAGAATAATTTGAGACTAGAGATATATGATGCTGTCTATACTACTTATATACTTCTAAGTCTGTTATTAAATATACTACTACTAATTGTAAATGTCTGTACTATAGTACTCATTGTTCTGATGAGATAATGCTATCTATAAAAGGCTTGTTGTGTTGTTGTTAGAATATCACTACAAGTCAAGAGATAATAGCTGATTGTGCTGACCAAGATTGTCTCATGGTCTTAAATGCTGATATAGATGCTCTGACTAAGCATAAATAGGAGTTAATACTGTGAGAAATAGAAATAAAAGTAGAAAAATTATAATATTACTCTCTCCTTAAGACTATCATCCTGATGGCTAAATTAAGGGATAATTTATAATCATATATAACATCATCAGCATTCATATATCATTCATTGACCTATTGGTTAGATTCAGATCCATACTCTTTCCAACTAACAAGATAGTTAATAGTTGTTTTCATGTCTCTGCCTCATGTCTTTATGCATCAAGTTTTGTAGTTTAGAACCTGATTCACTTTATAGTGCTCTTTATCATTGATCAGGTCTGATGGTAGCAATAGTGGTTGTTCTTGATTAGGAAAGACAGAGGTGACAAATAGAATTAGTAGTGTTTTGTTGAATGTGTTATGGATCTGTCAGTATAGTGGTAGTCAAAGTTTATATGCAGAGGCACTGGCTTTTGCCATGATTGTGAAGAGGCCAGTGCATTTATCATTAAGTTTTCATTTCAGATGTAGGAGATGGAGGTTCATCATATTCAGCCAAACTTTATCATTGATTTGATACAAGTGAGCTGGTCATTGGTGCTTATTATACTGTGTTTTTATCATATGAGCAGTCTTTCAAAGGGTGGTTTCAGTTTCAAGGTGAATCTTTGCTATGTCTGCAGTGAAGTTGGTGGAGATAGGGGTGGTCATGTGAATGTATATAGTTTTAGCTATATTTGAGTGATGGCTATAGTTGATGAAGAAGAGAGTTTTACCAGTAGCTGAGTAGATGCAATTATTATGTTGGAAGGCTGCAAGTGCCAGCCATTCAGTCCAGTCATCCTGGCAGTAGTTGATGAACATTTATAGATACTTCTCAATTTCTCAGTTGACATGCTCTGTTTGGCCATCTATCTATAGATGGTAAGTCATTGATGCATTGCTGCAAATGTTGAGCAGTCTGTATAAGTCATCAATAAACTTCAAAATGAATTGTGATTCATGGTCTGAAATAATGACTTGTGGTATGCCATATTTTGCATAGACTTTATTGTGAAGTAATTTTGCTCATCTTTCTGAGGATAGCTCCATTAAGCACATAATCAGAATGATTGCTTTAGAGAAGTGATCAATGATTACAATGATCATATTATAACTGTTGCATTCTGATAGTCCTATGACTATATTGACTGAGATATGAGTCTATGGTTGTATCAGTACCTCATTCAGATACAATGACACCATACAGGCTCAGGTTGAGGATTTGGCCCTTTGATATATCTCACACTCTTTGATGTATTCCTTAATATCTTTTGCTATTTTTGGCTATCAATACTCCCTTAACATTAACTTCTTAGTTTTGGTGATCCTCAGATATCCAGCTGTTGCATGGTCATAGCTCACTGTTATGATCTCTCCTCACAGTGATCAATCCCAAGAGATATAGAGCTATTTGTCATAGAAGAGAAGATCATTGTTTCAGGAGATACTGCATTTGTAGTTCAAAGATGTCACAATTCTCTGGTCTCACAGATTGGGTTGACACACAGTGCTGTGAATCTTGTCATGTATCTCCTTCTCCATCAGTATCACTATAGCTCAAAAGTGTTCTGGTTTGAGCAATACTACCCCCTCATTATCCTCTTCTCCCTGATTATGATCAGCCCTCTGACTGAGCAAATCAGCCTTTTTGTTTGCTAAGCTGGTCTTGTAATGCAGTATGTATTGATATTTGGATAATTCTGTCACCTATCAAGCCTGTCAGTGGTTGAGTTTCTGGAGAAGTCAGAAATATCAGAGGTTTTGATGATCAGTCCATACTTTGAAGATCTGAGTGGCTCTAATAAGATAGTATCACCACTCTGCCAATGTGAGCATGATGGCTAGGAGTTTCTTGTTGTAGATTTTATAATTCCTCTCTGTCATCATCAACACCTTAGAGAGGAACATGACAAGTCTCTATTTTCCATTCTGCTCTTATGATAATACTGCTTCTATTGTCCTTTCACTGAAATCTGCCTTGACTCAAAATTTCCTATCCTAGCTGGAGATTGCCAGAATTATATTCTCTGCCAGTCATTGCTTGAGCTCATTGAACACTGACTGTTGGGATAGTTTCCAGTAAGCTGGATTATAGGTTATATGATCTTGCTGTAATCTCATATAAACCAGTGGTAGAAGTTTGTAAAGCCAAAGAAAGACTGCAGCTCTTTCTTCTTTGTCAGTTTTAGCCACTCTGTTACTTCAGTCATCTTGATTGGATCTATTTGAATGCTTCTCTTGCTGATGATAACCCCTAAGTACTCTGTTTCCAATATTTTAAACTCACACTTTTTGGCTTTGAGAAATAGCTTGTTTTTTCTCATCAGCTTGAGTACTTATTGTATGAGTCATCAGCATTCTTCTCTGTCCTTCAACATTATAAGTATATCATCCAGATAGATGGTTACCTTTTCAGTGGTGATAAGATCCTTGAAGATATCATTCATCATCTATTAGAAGACCACCAGAGAGTTGGTTAGCCTGAAGAATATAACTATGGTTTTGAACAACCCTTAGTTAGTCCTGAATGCTGCCTTCCATTCATCCCCTTTCTTGATTCTCACATTATTGTACCTCTATTGGACATCAAGTTTAGTGTAGAACTAGGCCCTATGGAGTTTATCCATTAGTTCTGAGATAAGAGAGAGTGGGTATTGGTTTTTGATCATCATCTCATTAAGATGTCTATAGTCCTGTACTGGTCAGAGTTTGCCATCCTTTTTTTTGATGAAGAAGAATAGTGATGCCATCAGAGACTTTGATGGTCAGGTTTGCCCACTGGAGAGGTTCTCTTCCAGGAACTTGTTGAGTTTTTGCTGCTCATAGTGTCCTAAGAGGTACATTTTACAGTCTAGATTGGCATTAGCATTTGATACTAACTCAATCACATGATCTCAGAGTTTGGACATGGATAGCTCATCAAAGCTTTCTTCGGTGAAAAGATCATGATAATCCCTTGCCCACTCAGAGACCATTTCCTTGAACATCTTTTCTTCCTTCTCCTCATTTGCTTTGGCTGCTAGATCATTAGCATGGTAGACTGCCTGTATTCATAGGGCTTCTTCAAAGTCTACTATGAGAATTGATTCTCTATCCTCCATTTCTTCATCTCATCTGTTCTTGGGGTCTGCATTGGAGAGTATGAATGACATCTTTTGACAGTGACACTGGGTGAAGGTGATTTATCCAGTTTTCTAGTTGATGAGTGGATTGTGTCAGATGAGCCAGTCATGCTCCAAGAACAGTTCTTTAGTTTTGAGTTCTGTAATGGCAAGGTCAATCTGTTCCAAATGGTCTCTGATCATCAGATGAAGTTCCACAAACTCTGTGATTGACCTGGCTTGATTCTTAGTGCTATTAGCATTATAGACAGGAATTGAGGCTGTCATAGCTTTAGTGGAGAAGTGATGCTTGTTGACAAAAGCTCGATTGATAAAGCTTCTGGTATAGCCACTGTCAATCAGAGCTGTAACCACAAAGTTCTCCTGATTGGTGAGGGTCTGGATTCATACTTTGGTCACAAGATTCTATCCATAGATCTTCTGTCATTAGATAAACTTCTTTGGTCTTCAGAGTTTGTCTAATCATTCCAGGGCCTTCTGTCACTCTGCCTTTCATAATCCTTCTATTAGTTCATGATCTGCTTTATTGATTCAGGTCTGATAGATCCAGCCCCTAAGTATAGCTATAGCCTCTTCTTTTCTTCCTTTTCATATAGCTTGCCAAGTCCACTCTATATTAAAGAGCTTGAGCCATCCAGTAGAGGTCTCTCCCTCTGTTCAGCCCTTAGGCATTTGAGTCTGTTTAGGCAATTCCTTAGATGGTTGCATAGTAGAGGTAACACAAGGTATATTTGAATATGCATAAATATTTCTACCTACAGAGAGCATATAAGTCTGACCTGTGGCTACTGATAACACACCATGAAGTCCTTTGGCCAACTGAGTGAAATCACTCACTCATTGGCTCTGTCTTTTATCTCCTCAACCTTGGAGTCTGATCTAGAGTTGTCAAGTCCATCTGCCTCCTTTTGTAATTCAGCTATCTGTGCCCTGATGTCTTTTTGTGTGTGTTTCTTCTTTGGGCAATCCCTAAACATGTGACTCTTTTGGCTACAGTTGAAACACTTGCCTTTCTTCTTGAAGCAATCAATATCCATTGGTTTGCTGGTGCTGGTATACATCATTCTGATGTCTGTCTTCTATGCAGTGTAGAAAGAGCCAGATGATATATTAGGCTTTGATCCTCCTGATCCACTGTTTGACTTCCCATTCAATGTATTCAGCTTCTTCATTTCCATTGCTATCCCCACATTTACTGCCTTCTGTTTCAGTCTTTTCTTATTCATCTCTGTGATTTGCTCCTTCTATGCATTATACCCTTTTGAAACATTTACTCTGATATTGGAAACCATACTGATATAAGATTGTGGCACTTCCATCTTCATATATTCAACTATTTATCTGTTCTCATCAATACTCTCTCTGACTCCAGCCAATATTTTCAGGTGTTCTAACTTGTCAAAGAACTTGCTAGCAATTTTGTTGCTCATGTAGAGCTCTTTCATTTTGTTTTTGTGAACTTCCTGGACTGCTGGGTCAATGAACTTGTCCTTGACTATCTGCTTGAAAATAGCCCAGAATAGGTAGCAGTAGTGCCTATAAGTGGTGGAGCAAAGAGATAGGGCAATCAGTGTCCACCATCACTTTGTCTTGCTTTCAAAGTATGAGATAGCAAATACTACTTTGTTCATGTCTGAACCAAGATAGATGGTGTACACTTCAAAGTATTGTTTGCAGTCCACAAAGAAGTGGTCAATATCATCAGAAGTGCTCTTGAAGAGCCAGAGGATTTATAGGAGATCTGGCTTGCACTGGAGCATTGTAGCATTGTTAGGCAAGGCCTCTATAGGGTCTGGATATTTGTCAAAGGGTGATTGATGCCACTCAGTGGATGGTTCAGGAAGAGAATATAGAGAGTTATCATCAGTGACAGGACTCTCTTGTGGTCCTGCTTCCTTTCATATGATGACTCTATTTCTTATCATAAATCCCAACTTGACTGCTTCAGGATTATCTTGAATTGGCTCCTTTTCATTTCTTCTGGCCTCATCTGACAGTGGTTGTCTGCCAAGGAGTTGGCTTTCTTGGCACATCCAGAGGTTTCAGAATCTGACCAGCTATAGTAGTTCTAGAGGTTTAGACTGAGGTATGGCTTGTCAGCCTGAGAGTATAGAGCAGGTATATTCAGAGCAGGTTGTTCATATAGATGGAGCTGTGTATATAGCTTATTGTGGTGGTTTTGCTAAGGTGTTCAGTATCAGTTGAATTTCATATTTGAAGGGCAGTAGCATCTTCAGTGGATTCTTGGAGTGATCCCTGTTATAAAAGTAAATGGCCCTGTCAGTGGCCACATATTGCAATATATATCTTCTCTCTTCATTGTCTGCTTGCTTATACTTATACTCTAAAGAGGTTATATACCAACTATTATCCTTCCATAACAAGGTCACTCCTTTGCAGTATAACCTTTCAAATTCCTCTGTCTGAGTCCTTTATATCTCTTCCTCTAATGCTTCTTTGTTCATGTCTCCATACTTAATCCATTCATTGGCAGGGAGGTCCTCCTCTTTCTCATTGTCCTCCTCTCTCTTGTTGTCCCTATTGCTTGCCTCACTCTCCTCAAAGTAGTCAGTGGGTGGGTCATAACTGAGTGGCTTGGAAGCTTTGAGAGTCACTGGAGAACTCCCCATTAGTTCTACTTCCTATTCCACTAGAGGTTCCAGGAGAAGGCTGCCACTGAGATCAGTGAGTCTAAGCTCTGCAGTTTTTTGTCTGCATTCTGACCTCCTCCATTGCTCAGCTATATCTGCAGAAGTCTGAGTAGAAGTTGTCATTGAGAAAAAGAGCAGTGACATATCTGTGAAGAAATCATCAGAGAGCCTGCTCAGAGATCCTAGTCTCTAGAGATACTTGGATTCTATACCTGGCAAGTATGAAACTGGCATCTGAGAGAAGGGTATCACTGCTGTCAGTACTAGTACTCTCCTCATAAGTCAGTGGGGGGGCTTGTAGTTATCATCATCAATGTGGCAGGCCTTGTCTGCTGTGAGGATTTTGGCATGAGACCAGTGGTCAGCAGACTATGGATTATTTTTATTGTCAGAGCCTCACTCTTGGGGTCTCTCATCTGAACTTTTAGTGTAGAGTCCATAGTGGTCAGAGGGAGCTGAGCCCCACTCTGTGATCTATTGTCCTCACTCCTATCATCTATATTGAGCCATGTAGTGGAGACACTCATGCTTTTCTTGCTACTTAGCCAGTCTTTGCTTATAGAGCTCTTTAGCTTGTCACTCCTGCTTGAGCTGATTCAATCAGTTATAGAATGCATCACTATTAGAATCATACTCTGTTTCTTTATACTCCCTTTTGATATCATAGGAGGTATCTGGGGTGGATAGAACAGGGCTGAGAGTTAGAGGAGGGAGGCTTTCTTGAGAGATGACATATCTGAAATGTCCTTTCTCTGCAATTCTTTAAGCAATCTCAATAGAGTCTCAGATACAATCCCTAATGCTAGGCTCAGGGAAAATAGTAGAAGGGTCAGGGGATGGCAACTCCTCAAAGAAACCATCAGAGAGATTCTCATCTTTATAGTTAGAGATGGGAAGCAGGACTCATAGAATATGCACCAGGATGTCAAATAGGTTTCAGAACCCTGTGATGCCATGATGCTTATCATCTTGGCTAACTGTTCTAGAGGATCTGATTGGTCTAGATTCTTCTTCTTCTTGAGTGCTCCTTTCATTTGCACCACTAGGCCTGGCTTCAAGTATGGCTTCAGATATGGGCTGGAAGGAGACTTGGACAGAGGGAGGAATGTCATGGAGGGAGAGGTCAGATGTGACATTGTGAAGGATCTGCTGAATGTGTATAAAGAATTGGTAGTGCTTGATTATCCAAGCTGTGATCAATTGATGTCTGTGACAAAGTGTGATGATCACAAGTAGATCTAAAAGCATTCTGATGATAAAAGCTAATAGCTTAAAAAATTCATCAGTTAGATTGATAGTAGTGATGTTGATAGCAGGCATTCAGTTTTCTTCACTCATGATAGATGTGAGGAAAGAGAAATAAAAGTTTTAAACTAATTGTTAGGGCTAAGTGACACATGTTCAATATCACATAGTAAATAGGTGCTGTATTGTATTCATACAATCATGCTTAAGTCCAGATATATGATATGTGTGGATATTATATCTCAAAGTCTATGCAAGTAGACTTAAGTAAATAAATATAATAAAAGATAGTTTGAGACTAGAGATACATGATGCTATCTACACTACTTATATATCTCTAAGTCTGTTGCTAAATATACTACTACTAATTGTAAATATCTGTGCTATAGTACTCATTGTCCTGGTAAGGTGATGCTACCTATAAAAGGCTTGTTATGTTGTTATCAGAATGTCACTATGAGTCAAGAGACAATAGCTGATTATGCTGACTAAAATTGTTCCATGATCTCAAGCATGGGTATAAATGCTCTGACTAAGCATAAATAAAGGTTAATACTGTGAGAAATAGAAATAAAAGTAGAAAAATCATAATAAATAGCTTCAGCCACTCATTGGAGATCTTTTCTCCTGTTTGGCCTATAAGCAATTGAGTTTGTTAATGTGATTCTTTTAGTGTGTTGATAGAGAAGGTAACTCAAGATATATTTAAATGCTCATAAATATGACTACCTACAGAGGGCATATGAGTCCATCCTATAGCTACATATGACACACCAATAAGTTCTTTGGCTAATCTAGTGGAATCACTCACTAGTCAGCCTTATCTTTTACCTTCTCAACCTGGATTTCTGTTTTCAGATCCTCAAGTCCTTCTGCTTCCTTCTGTAATTCTATAATCTGAGCTCTAATATCCTTCTGGATAGGCTTTTTCTTGGGACAGTCTTTTGACATGTGATCCTTCTATCCACAGTTAAAGCACTTCCTCTCCTTCTTAAGACAGTCTATGTTCATTGGTTTTCCACTGCTAGTATAGGTTATTCCTGTTTCAGTTTTCTGGGTGGTGTAGGAAAGAATCAAAGAGATCATTGTACTGTTCTTTGTTGAGGATCCTTCACTGATGTTCTTTCTATTTCTGGTTAAATAGAGCTTTTTCTGCTCAATCATGATTTCTGCACTTGCTGTCTTCTGTTGCAGCCTTTCTTTATTCATCTTCATGATTCTAGCCTTCTATATATCATATCCTTTCAGAATATTAATGCCAATATTGGAGATCATACTGATGTATGACTGGGGTACCCCTATTTTGAGGTATTTGACTATTCACCTGTCATCATCAATGCTCTCTTATACTCTGGCCAGTATTTCTAATCATTTGAGTTTGTCAAAGTATTCACTGGTGATTTTGTTGCCCATGCAGAGTTTCTTCATTTTATTCTTGTAGATTTCTTGAATGGCTAAGTTGATGAACTTGTCTCAGACCATCTGCTTAAAGATGATCCAGAATAGATAGTGATAGTATTGGTGGGTGGTGGAGTGCAGAGTTGGAGCAATTAGGATCCACCATCATTGAGCCTTGCTTTCAAAATAAGAGGTGGCAAAGATGACCTTATTCATGTCTGACCTAAAGTAGGTAGTGTATATCTCAAAATACTGTTTACAGTCAATCAGAAACCAGTCAATATCATCTGATGTGCCTTTGAAGAGTTGCAAAGTCTGAAGGAGGTTAGATTTACATTGGAGTATAGCAGCATTCTAAGATAGCACAACTGTTGGATTAGAGTATTTATTGAAGGGCAGGTGTTTCCATTCAGCCAGAGATCCTGAGAGTGAATATAGAGACCTGTTGTTGGCTACTAGACTTTGTTCAGGATATGCTTCTTTCTGTATGATGTGCTTATTCTTTATTGTAAACCCAAGTCATCCCTCTTAGAGTTCTGATCAGCAAGGAGTTGAGCCCTGAGTAGATGGCTCTCTATGCTGGTCTATGGGTTTTGGAATCTGATAGGTTGCAAGAGTTCTTGGAGTTTGAGCTGGCTGGTCTAAGGGGTGGCTTCTCAGCTTAGTATGATGGATCATGAAAGTCAAGTGCAGGTGGTTTAAATAGATGGTGCCATATATATAGTGCATTTCAGCAGTACTAGTGGGGTGTTCAGTATGGGTTGGATTTTATACTTGTATGGCAGGAGATCTTTCAATTGATCCTCTAGATGTATATTATTATAAATGTAAATGGCATGGTCGGTAGCTGTATACTGTAAAATATATCCTTTCTCTTCATCATCTGTAGTCAGGTATCTCCTCTCTAGAGGAGTCATTAACCAGCTAATGTTCTTCTATAGCAAGGCTGTCTCTTTTTAATACATTTTCTCAAATTCCTTCTGTCTGTTTCAATGTATCTTCTCTTTGAGTGCTTCTTCATCTATATCTCTGTACTGCAGCCAGAGATCAATCTTGACTAGAACATCCTTCTCATTCTCATTACTCTCATCATCCTCCTCACTCTTCTCAAGGTAGTTGGTGGGCAGGTCATAAATAGATAGCTCAGAAGCTCAGACTGTCACTAGAGAGCTCTTTATTGGTTTGGATTCTTGTTCTGGTGCTGGTGATTCTAGGAGAAGACTGTCATGAGATCAAGAAGGCCCAGCCTCTCTGTCTGCTCTTTATGTTCTCTCTCTCTCCATTCTCTGGCTATATCAGCAGAAGTCTTCATAGAACTGTTCATTGAGGAAGAGAGTGGCAATGTGTCTATATAGGAATCATCTCAGAGTCTGATTAGAGATACTGGCTCCAGAAGAGATCCAAATCTCATATCCTCTGAGAACTGAGCTGGTGTCAGAGAGAAGAGAATTATCGCTGCTAGTACTTTCTTCATAGATGGAGGATGGAGGCTTGTAGTCATTGCTGATCTGATAGGCTTCATTTGTAATGAGAACTTGAGTGTCAGTCCTGGACCAGAGGTCATCTTTGTCATCTGGATCTCACTCTCAGAGACTGCTGTCATTGCTGTCTGTAGGGCTGGAGAGAGGGGGTTCTGTGACCCCAATCTGCTGGACCCTTTCTATAGTGATTCTGGAAAATATGTTTTCTTCTGTTCCTTCATAGTATATGTCTCTCTCTGCTTCTTCATATAATCTATAGTGCTCTGGTGAGGCTGAACCCCACTTTGCTGCTCATAGCTTTCTTTCATGCTGTCTGTACTGAGCATCATAATATTTTTTCTTGGCTTCTCACTGCTAATGATCTTGCTCCTCTTTGGAAGGATCATATCTCTCTCTTTTCTACTGTTTGACTTCCATTCATACAGAGTGCTGGAAGCCACTTTCTCTAAAGTAGCTGAGAGTTGAGAGGAGAAGGCTGAGGGTTGAGGAAACAGGGCTTTTTCAGAAAGTGACATATCTGGACCCTCTTCCTGCAAGTCTCACAACTTCATTAATAGAGTCCCTGACATGATCTCCAATGCTGGGTTTGCAGGAAGCAGTGAAAGAGTTAGAGGATGGTGACTCTTCAAAGAAGCCATTGGAGAGGTCTTTGTCTTTGTGATCTGAGACTGCTAGTGGTACTCATAGATTCTTGAATCCTATGTTTGGATGCTCATTGTATCTGCTAATTGTTCAAGAGGATCTGATTGCTTATTGGAGTTCTTCTTCTTTTTGAGGGTGCCCTTTATTCATGCCACTAGGTTTAGCTTCAAATATGATTCTGAGTATAGGCTAGAAGGTGTTTCAGATAGAGAGAGAGGTCATGGAGAGAGAGGTCAAGGGTGACATTGTATAGTATTTTCTGTATCTGTCTGAAGGAGTGGTAGTGTCTGACTACTCATGCTGTAACTGATTGATGTCCATGGCAAAGTTGGATAATGGTGAGTAAATCTAAAAGCATTCTAATGATGGAAGCTAATAATTTAAAGAAGTCATTGGTGAAATCAGTGGTAGTAATGTTGATAGCTGGTATTCAGTTTTCTTTGCTCATAATAGGCATAAGGAAAGAGAAATAGAAGTCTCAAATTAATTGTTAGGTCTAAGTGACATGTGACTATATATACATGATAGACAAGCACTGTATTATATTTATACAATCATGCTCAAATCCACTTTGTGTGTTTAATAGTGATATATCCTAAAGTCAAGGCTTTAGTTGACTCAAGTAGAAATAGTAGGATAAAGGATAGTTTGAGACTGGAGATACATGACATTATCTATGCTACTTAGATATTGTTCATCTCCTAGATAAATATAATATCACTAATTGTGAGTGTCTATGCTATAGTACTCATTGTCCTAGGATATCATAGTTATCTACAAAAGAAAGATTGTCTTGTTGTTGAGGCATCACTACTTGTCATAAGACAATGATCAAAATGCTGACTAAAATTATTGTATAGTTCTAAGTGCTAGTTTAGATGCTCTTGAATAAAGGTAAAAATGAAAAAAAAAATAGTAAAAAATTATAACAGAAATGGACCAGTTTGTTTGTTATCTAATTTTCATTTTGGATAAGGGAGATGAAGGTTTGTGGTGTCTAACCACACTTTGTCATTGATATTATAGATTCATGAAGAGATGCAATGTTTGTTATATTAAGGGCAGCCTGAGTTTCATTATGGATTTTAGTCATGGTAGTAGTAAAGTCAGAGAAGGTAGGTATTGTAGTCTGTATGCATGTAGTATGAGAGACATTCAGATGTCATCCATAGTCAATAAAGAATAATGTTTTATCTATGGCAGAATAGATATGATCGTTGTGCTAGAAGGCAGCAAGTGCCAACCATTTGATCCAGTCATCTTGTCAGTAGTTGATGAACAGCCATAAGTACTTCTTAGTTTCTTGGTTGACTCATTCTGTTTGTTCATCCATCTGTGGGTGATATGCAGTGGAAGCATTTCATCAAATATTAAGCAATTTGTATAGATTGTCTAAAAATCTGAACACAAATTGTGATCCTCAGTCAGAAATCATCACTTGAGGCATGCCATTCTGGGTATACACTTTGTTGCAAAGAATCTTTACCCATCCTTTGAAAGTTAATTTCATTGAACAGGTGATCAGAATGATCACCTTTGAGAATCAATCTGTGATGATGATAATAGCATTATAATCATTGCACTCTAGTAATCCAGTGATTATATCAACTGAGATATGTGTCCATAGTGCCTGCAGAATCTTATTTGAATGTAGCAGTGCTGCTCATAGTTGTATGAAGGATTTTTCCCTCTGGCACACTTCACATCCTTTTACATACTGCTCTATGTTCTGACCTAATTTCAGCTACCAATCTTCTTGTAAGACCAGTTCTTTAGTCTTTGCAATTTCTGAATGTCCTGCAGTGATGTAATCATGACACATGGCAATGATCTTGCCATGGAGCACTTGATCTCTCAGGATATAAATCCATCTATCATAGCAGATCATTCCTTCTTTCTTTGTCATTTCTTTCTCATAGTTTAGGAATGGGACCATGTGTTAGTCCCATTTTTTGTTGTCTCTGGTGATGCTCTTAATCTGCTTGTGGATTTCCTCCTCTGTCAGCATTATCATTGCTCAGAAATGTTCAGGCTTTAATAATATTACTCCCTCATTGTTGTGTCCTCTCTGATTATGATTGGCTCATCAACTAAGGAGATCAGCCTTCTTGTTGGCTGTCCTCATCTTGTGATATAGAGTGTACAGGTATTGGCTCAGTTCTATTACCCAATGTGCCTGCTATCAATTAAGTTTCTGCAGTTGTTGGAAGTACCACAGGTTCTGATGGTCCATTCAAATCTTGAAGGTTTGAGCCATGCCAATCAGATAGTGTTATCACTCTTCCAGGGCAAGTATTATTGCTAGCAGTTCTTTATTATAGATTTCATGGTTGCATTCAGTTATTATTAGGGCTTTTGAGAGAAAAGCAACTGGTTGCCACCTTTTTTTTTGCTCTTAGAAAAGTACTACCCCAATGGCCCCCTCACTCAAGTCTGCCTCAACTTGGAATCTCTCTTTCTGTGTTGGGATTACAAGAACTATATCCTCAGCCAATCACTATTTCAGATTATCAAATGCATTTTGTTGGATTGATTCCCATTCCCATGGTTAGTTGGATCATAGGTCATATGATTTTGCTATAATCTTGGGTGAAACAGTGGTAGCAGTTCATAAACTCTAGAAAGGATTGAAGTTCCTTCTTTTTTGTCAGTTCAAGCCACTCAACTACCTCTGCTATTTTGATAAGGTTTATGCATATGCTCTCTTTGCTTATAATTACTTCAAGATACTCTGTTTTTATGACTTCAAATTCATATTTCTCTGCTTTAAAGAATAGCTTGTGTTTTCTCATGAGAGCTAATACCTGTCATACCAGCTGTTGATGCTTGGACTGGTCCTTTAACATGATAAGGATATCATCCAGGTAGATAATGATCTTTCCAGTGGTGATGAGGTCTTTAAAATATCACTCATCATCCACTGAAAAGTTGCAAGTGAGTCTGTCAGTCCAAAGAATATGCCTGTGGGCTCAAAGAGCTCTCAATTTGTCTTAAATGCTGCTTTTCACTCATCACCCTCTTTAATTTGTACATTGTTGTACCCCCACCAGATGTCCAGTTTTATATAGTATCTGGTGCCTCATAATTTATCTATTAGTTCAGAAATTAAGAGGAGAGGATAACAGTTTTTGATCACTATCTTATTTAATTTTTGGTAGTCTTAGACTAGTCAGAATTTCTCATCCTTCTTTTTGATGAAGAAGAATAGTGATGCTATGAGGGACTTCAATGGTCAGATTCACCTGCTGAAAAGATTTTCATCCAGGAACTTATCAAATTTCTGTTGTTTCTGATTGCTGAGAGGATATATCTTGCAATTAAGATTAGCATTAGCATTCAGAATAAGTTGAATTGCATGATTCCAGAGCTTTGATTCAGGAAGTTCATTGAAGTTCTCCTTGTCAAAGAGGTCTCAATAGTCTCATGCCCATTCAGATACTATTTTCTCAAATGTTTTCTCCTCTTTTTTCATGTTGGCTTTAGCAGTCAGATTATTGGCATGATGCACTGCATGAATATGAACTTCTTGTTCCATATCTATAGTGAGGATGGTTTCTTCATCCTCCATCTCTTTGTCCCACCTGTCTTTGGAGTTCTCATCTGGTAATTCGAAAAGTGTCTTTCAGCACTTGCAACATGCAAATATAATCCACCCAGTTTTCCAATTGATGAGCAGATTATGCTGGATCAATCAGTCATGGCTAAGGAAGACTTTCTTGGTTTTCAGACTAGTGACCACTAGATCAATCTATTCTGAGTGATTGCTGATGGTTAATCACAACTCAACAAACTCAGTGATCAAGCCAGTCTGATTTTTTATGCTATCAGCATTATAAACTGGAATTGGTGCTGCTGTAGCTCAAGTTGGTAGTTGGTGCTTGTTGATGAAAGCCTGATTAATCAAGCTGCTAGTGCAGCTGCTATCAATCAACATAGTAACTGTGTGGATAGATTGGTTCATAAGAGTTTCAATCTAGGCCCTAGTGGTTAGGTCTCACCCTGGTGTCTTTGTTTGGCAGACATATCTCTGGAGCTCATAGAGTTCATTGAGCCATTTGAGGGCTTGGCATCATTCAGCTTATTGCATTCCTTCCATTATTTCATCAATGACTTCTTTGGTCCAGGTTTTATATATCCAATTCTTGAGTACTGCCTTGGCTGCCTCCTCTGTTGGTGCTTCTTTAACAGCTCACCATGTTTATTCCATATCAAATAGCTTGAGCTATTTGGTGGGAGTCTCTCCTCCTGTTCAGCCTATAGGCATTTGAGCTTTGGTTTTTGATGATTCATTGTTAGAGTGTGAGGATAGTATGGGTATATTTGAATGCACATATAATTTAGATATATTAGTACCTACAGAGAAGCTATTAGTCTGTCTTATGGCTATATTTGACACTCTGAGTTCTTTGGCTGACTCAGTGGAATTGCTCACTGATCAGCTCTGTCTTTTATCTTCTCAATCTTAGTTTCTGAGCCAAGCTTCTTGACTTCCTTTTGTAATTCAGCCATCTGAGCTTGGATGTCTTCTCATATCTTCTTCTTCTTTAGGCAGTCCTTCACCATATGCCTCTTCTGGCTGCAATAGAAGCATTTGCTCTTCTTCTTCAAGCAATCAATGTCTATAGATTTGCCTGCCCTCATATATATTGTTTCTGTTCCTGTCTTCTGGGTTCCATAAGTGGGCATAGTAGTCAGCAACCTAGCTTTTGGTGTATTTGATTGGCTGCCCAACTTTAAAGTTGTTGCTGGTCTTTGGTATTCCTGAAGGTTTGCCTGCTCTGCCTTCTGTTATTGTCATTCCTTATACATCTCAATGACTCTCTCCTTCTATTCATCATACTCTTTCAGGATGAATTTGCTGATGTCAGAGATCATCTTGATATATAATGTAGGTGCCTCTTGTTTGAGAGCCTCAACTATTCATCCATCATTAGCTATGTCATTCTGAATTCTAGCAAGTTTGGCAAGGCATTCTAGCTTATCAAAGTATTCAGTAGCCATTTTGTCACCTATTTGAAATTTCTTGATCTTAGATTTGTGGAGTTTCTGTACAGCCAGATCAATAAACTTATCATTAAGCATCTGCTTAAAGACAGACCAAGAGGGGAAATAGTGGTGTTGGCAGGTGGTGGAATAGAAATTGAGAGAAATTAAAATTCACCATGTTTTTGCCTTATCTTCAAGATACAAAACCACAAATGCAATCTTGTTTATAGCATTTCTCAGATAGGCAACATAGACTTCAAAGCACTGTTTGCAGTCTATCAGAAATCAATCAATGTCATCTGAGGTGCCCTTGTGTTAAGCCCAAATAACACATGACTGAAACATGTGATAAACTGACACTGCTTCATGTTCAGGCAGTCATGTCAGAGTCTACTATATGTGTCTGTTTGTCTTTATATTGCAAGATCTTTGCAGTTAGCTCAAGATAAGATGGTGAAGAATAAATTTTAGCTTGAAGCTGAGAATACTACAGCAAGAGCTACACTACTTATATATCAGTCATTGTCTATCTAAAGATATAACTATCTAATTGTGCATTCTGGCATTATAGAGCATTTTGTTCAGTGTCATTAAGCTACCTACAAAAGAGTATTGTCTGTCATCAAGCAGTTACTGTCATATCAAAGAACAATGACCAACTGAGCATGTTGTGATGATTAAGCCCTGGTCTCCTAGTTTTAAGTGCTAGTCTAAGCACTCTGACTAAGCAAAATAGGGGTCAATCCCTCTAATAAAAGATGAAAATGAGAAAAAATCATAATATTACTCCCTTCTTAAAACTATCATCCTGATGGCTAATTTAAAGATAAGTCTGATTGTCCCAGAGCAGATAATCTGCCCTTCTTCTCATAAGATTTATAAAGACATTGACTGCTAAGTTGATCAATGTTCTTATTTGTAGGTGTATTCATAGTCTTGTATTGCATCTGCAGTGTCTATTTGTTATTCATTAATCCATTGGTTAGATTCAGGGCTGTAGCCTTTCCAACTAATTAAGTAGTTGACTGTTGTTATTATTCTGCCACCTTTAGCCTTGATTTTTCATAGTTTGTGATTTAGGATCTAATCAATTTCATAGTATTCTTCATCATTAATGAGGTCAGATAGTGGCAGTGGTGGGTGTTTCTGATTGGAGAATGTGAGAGCAATGTAAGATGTTAACAGTGTCTTATTGAAGATATTGTGGACTTTTCATATGGCTGAGAGCTATAGTTTATAGGTGGAGTTGCCAATTTTTGCCAGTACTGAGAATGGGCCAGTTCGCTTGTCAGCAAGTTTGCACTTCAGGCACAGAAGGTGAAGGTTTGTTGTATTCAGCCACACTTTGTTGTTGACTGAATATTCATAGACAGTATAATGGTGCTTGTCATACTGTTTCTTTATTGCTGTTATGGCCTTTTCAAAGGCTGCTTTGATCTCAGTATGGATTTTTGCTATAGTCATGGTGAAGTCTGTGGAGGTGGACATAGAGGTGTGTGTGCATTTGGTTTGAGCAACATGAGAATATTACCTATGATTGATGAAGAATGATGTTTTGCCTGTAGCTGAGTGAATTCTGTTGTTGTGTTAGAAGATGGCAAGCATCAGCTATTTTACCCAGTCATCTTGTCAATAGTTGATAAAGAGGCAGAGATATTTCTCCACCTTCTGATTGGCTTGTTCCATCTGACTGTCTGTTTGTGGATGATAGACAGTTGATGCATTGCATTTGATATTTAGGAGTCAGTATAAGTCATCTAAGAATTTGGAGACAAATTGAGGTTCTCTGTCTGAGATGATGACTTGAGGCATGCCATACTTAGCATATACCTTATCACATAGGATTTTTGCCCATCCTTCTGAGGTTAGTTCTATTGAACAAGTGATCAAGACAATCACCTTAGAAAATCAATTGACTATGATGATAATAGCATCATAGTCATTGCAGTCCAGTAATCTGATGATCATGTCCACTGAAATGTGGGTCCATAGTGATGATGAGACCTCATTTGGGTGGAGTGGTGCAGTGTATGGTTGAGTTGAAGACTTGCCTTGTTGGCAAGTCTTGCATACCTTAATGTATCATTCTATGTTCTGATCTATTTTGGGCCACTAATATTCTCATAAAACTAGTTCCTTTATCTTGGTGATTTCTGAGTGTCCAGCAGTCACATGGTCATGGCAGGTGGCTATAACCTTGCCATACAGTCTTTGGTCCTGGGGAATATAGATCTGCCCATCATAGCAGATCATCCCATCTTTCTTCCTTATTCCTCATTCATGATTGAGTGATGGGGCCACTCATTGGTCCTATTTGCAGGTATCCTGAGTCACACTCTTGATGCACTCATGGACCTCCTCTTCCATCAGCATGATCATGGTGTGGAAGTGTTCTGATTTCAGAATTATGATCTTCTTATTATTATCTCCTCTCTGGTCATGATCTGTTCTCCAGCTGAGCAGATCTGTCTTCTTGTTGATGGCACCAACTTTATAGTGCAGCATATAGTCATACTCAGATAGTTCCATGACTCATTGGGCTTGTCAGTGGTTTAACTTTTGAGGCACTCAGAAGTATCAAAGGTTTTGGTGATCAATCCAGATTTCAAAGGTCTGGACTGATCCAATCAAGTAATGCCACCATTTGGCCAAGGCAAGCATTATAGTGAGCAGTTTCTTATCATATATTTTATAGTTGTATTCCATGATTGTTAAAGCTTTGGAGAGGAATGCAACTGGACACCATTGGCTCTCTTGCTCTTGGGAGAGGACAGTGCCAATAGCATCTTCACTCAAGTTGGCCTCAATGTGGAATTTGCCATCTTATGTCAGAATGGCAAGGACTATATCCTCCACTAGTCATCATTTAAGGTCATCAAACACTAATTATTGAGGTGCACCCCAGATTTATAGTGTATTGTCAGTCAATTGTGTCATTGGTCAGACCATCTTGCTGTAGTCTCAAATGAACCATCAGTAGAAATTGGTAAAGCTGAGGAAGAATTGCAATTCCTTCTTCTTTGTCAGCTCTGGCCATTCAGTTATTCCAGCTACTTTAATGGAGTCCATCTAAATGCTTTCTTCACTGATTATGACTCCAAGGTACTTAGTTTTGAGTATCTCAAATTCACACTTCTCTGCCTTGAGGAATAGTTGGTGCTTCCTCATGAGGGCTAGTATCAGTCATACCAGTCATCAATGTTCCTCCTTGGTCTTAAACATAATGAGAATATTGTCCAAGTAAATTGTAACCTTCTCAGTGGCAATGAGATCCTTGAAGATGTCATTCATCATCCACTGAAAGGTGGCTGGCAAGTTGGTGAGATCAAAGAACATGACTATTGGCTCAAACAGCTCTCAGTTGGTATGAAAGATAGCCTTCCATTCATCCTCTTCTTTTATTTGTATGTTGTTGTAGCCCTATCAGATGTTCAGCTTAGTGTAGTACTAGACATTGCAGAGTTTATCCATCAATTTGAAGATCAATAGAAGCAGATAATGGTTTTTAATTGTTATCTCATTGAGCTTTTGGTAGTCCTGAACTGATCAAAGTTTGCCATCTTTCTTCTTGATGAAAAAGAAGGAGGAAGCCATCAGAGACTTTAATGGTCAGATTCATCCACTAAAAAGGTTCTCTTTCAGAAACTGATTGAGCTCTTGTTGTTTATTATTGTGAAGTGGATATATCTTGCAATCCAAATTAGTATTGGCGTTCAGGATCAGCTCAATCACATGATCTCAGGGCTTTAGGTCTGGTAACTCATTGAAACTTTCGTTGTTGAATAAGTCTTGGTAGTCTTAGGCCTACTCTGGTATCATCTCCTTGAATATCCTGCTTTCCTTCTCTGCATTGGCTTTTATAGCCAAGTTGTTGGCATAATGCATGGTCCAAATGTGTATGGCTTTTTGCAGGTCCATGGTGAGAATAGTTTTGTCATCCTCCATCTCCTTATCCTACCAATCCTCAGGATCTTTGTTGGGTAACTTGAAGAGAATCTTCTGACATCAACATCATATGAATGTGATCTGTCCAGTCTTTCAGTTGATCAGAAAGTTATGGCAGATCAGCCAATCATGGCCAAGGAAGAGTTCCTTGGTTCTGAGGTTGGTGACAGCCAAATCAATTCTTTTGGAATGATCACCAGTCATGAGCCTGAGCTCAACAAATTCAATAATCAAGCCAGCTTGGTTCTTAGTACTATCTGTATTATACACTGGTATCAGAGCTGCTGTGGCCCAGGTAGAAAGATTGTGCTTGGTGACAAAAGTATGATTAATTGAACTGCCAGTGCATCTGCTGTTGATTAGCACAGTGACTGCATAGGTGTTTTGAGATGTGAGCATCTCAATTTGAGCTTTAGCCAGAAGGTCCTGGTTTAGGGTTTTAGATCATCAGATAAATTTCTGTGGTCCTCAAAGTTCATTGAGCCATTCTAGGGCTCAGCAACATTCAGCCTTCTTCATTCCTTTGATTATTTTGTCGATCACTTCTTTGGCTTAGATTTTGTGGACTCAGTTTCTGAGCACAGCTTTTGCTGTGGCTTCATCTTTTGCATTCTTGATGGCTCTCCAAGTCTATTTAGTGTTGAATGGCTTAAGCTAACTAGCAGGGCTCTCTGCCTCTGTTTGGCCTGTAGGCAGTTGAGTTTTCTCCTTAAGCAATTCTAACAGTTGAGTGATAGTGTTGGGTATATTTGAATGCACATATAATTTAGACATGGGTAATACTATAGAGATAGAATCAGTCTATCCAGTGTCTGCTTGTAACACACCACTCTTTGTTCTAGCTGAGTCAGCAGAATCACTTACTGCTTGGCCTGGCCTTTTATCTCCTTGACCTTCATCTCTGGTTCAAGGTCTTCTTCTTCTTTCTGTAACTCTGTGATTAGCACCCATAAGTCTTCTCAGATGTGTTTGTTCTTCTTCTGTAGGCAATCCCATACTATGTGGCTCTTCTGGCCACAATTGAAGCACTTGCTCTTCTTCTTAAGCTGGTCCACATCTATAGGCTTACCCATTCTAGTAAATGTCATGCTCATACCAGTTTTCTTTTTGCTATAGGAGAAAGTTGGGGTGGAGCCATCAGGCTTGGTGGATGTGGTGATACCAAGGGTGGATTTTGCATCCTGTCCTTGTTGCTTCTGTTCTGATGAGGATAAAGTTATCAACTCAGCCTTTTACTATTGTCATTCCTGATACATAGTGATAATCTGCTTCTTCCACACATCATATCCTTTTGGAATACCATAGCTGATGTTCAAGATGATCTTTAGATAGGAGGGCAGGGCTTCCATCTTCATGTACTTGACCATCTGGCTGGTGTCCACAATATTGTCATGGACTCTAGTGAGTTTGCCAAGTCATTTCAGCTTGTCAAAATACTCAGTAGCTGGTTTATCACCTATTTTATACTTCTTTATTTTCTGCTTGTGGACTTTCTAAACCATGAGATCAGTAAATTTGTTGATCACTATCTGCTTGAACACTGACCATGAGAGATATCAGTGATGTTGTTGCATGGTTGACCAGAACATGGGGGCAAGAAGCACTCACCATGTCTTGGCCTTTTCTTCAAGGTACATAGTGGTGAATCCAACTTTATACATGTTGAGCATAAAGAATAGAGCATAGATCTGGAAGTATTGATTACAGTTGATGAGGAATTAGTCTATGTCATTGGAAGCCCCTTTAAAAGAGCAGGGCTTTCATAGGAGGTTGGATTGACAGTTGATGACTGTCATATCAGCAGTGAGAATGGTCATTGGGTTTGAGATCCTGCTAAAAGGTGAGATATTCTAGATTGTCAGAGATTCTGAGAATGAGTGGAGGGAGCTATCATTAGCAACAGGACTCTCTGGTGGTTGTGCCTTCTTGCACACAATATGCCTATTTTTGATAGTGAATCTGAGCTCTACTGCTTTGAGATCATCTTCTCTCATGCCTTCAGAAGCCTTTCCACTCCTCTTAGCTTTGTCAGATGAGAGTTGCCCAGCAAAAGGTCAGTGCATCAGCTGCATCCAAGAGTTCTGATAGGGGTCTCTCAGCCTTGGTCAGCTTTGTGTGAGCCAAGATGCCATGCTGCAAATGGCCAAAATTGTGAATATATATTAGGATGACACACTTCAGATTGAGGGTGCCATGTAGACAGCATGACTGGGTGTGACACTCAGCATTCATAGTATTGGCCCAATTTTGTATTTGGACTTATATGCCAGTAGCAGCATGAGTTGGTGTCCTAAATATTTTTTATTGTAAATAAAAATAGCCTGCTCAGTGGCTGTATATTAAAGAATTTCTGTGTGCTCAACTCTGTCAGCAGCAGAGTACCTTTGTCTTATGGGCAACACTAATCAGGTGTTGTCCATCTATAACATGGCCATATCATCCCAGTATAGCTGTAAAAAGTCCTCCTGGCACTCCTCCTGCATCCTTCTTGCTAATTTCTCCTCTGTTGGATGTTGCAAAAACATACTTCCTCACTCAGTGAGAGGACCCTCTTTTCTCAGCTTGCCATCCTCTTTCTTGTCACCCATCTCACTCTCATTCCCCTCAAGAAGAAAACTATCATGTGGGTTATAGATGTTTGGATCAGCCTGGCTGCTGCTGCTGAATGCTGGATCCAGCATCACTAGGTCTGGAGTGAGGAAAAGACTGCCTTCCTTGCTGCTGCTGCTGCTGCTTTCTATCCAGTCTTACTGCTTCCACTGCCACTGCTCTGTGATATCAGTGGAAGTTTCAGTAGAAGTGGGGTTGGAGGAAGAGAGACACAAGACATCTATCCAAGACCTGCTTGAGGTCTCCAATAGAGTTGATGTGCTCAGCATCACCCCCAAGGTCTCCCCTCTGACTTTGTATGTCTCTATTTCAGCCTGAAATATTGTCAGTGTCAGTGATTGAGTCAGTCCCATAAGATAATGAGTGGTCATTGTTGAGGTTGAGCAACACTCATTAGTGGATATCATCTGCATGGATGACACTTTCAGAGGGTTCTGCCCATAGGTTGTACTCAGAATCAGTGAGAGTGCTAGATTTCTGAAACAGAGTGTCAGAAATGCTGTTAGTGGTAGTTTTGACAAGAGTATTAGTTTCAGGGCTTCTAGAGCCTCTTCTCCAGTCTGCCCTTTCTCATGCTTGGAGGTAATGCCTGAAGAGAGCATTCTCCCAAGTGGTCTTGTACTCAATACATGCCTGCTCCTGGAGATGCTCAGCAAGAGAGTTGGTACATTGAATTTCATCCTCTCAGAGGAGGACCAGATCAACAGGGTTAACTGGTTGTGGTATGCCTGGTGGCATTCATATGTGGCCAGCTCTGTGAGCTGCATAGCACTCCAGTTGATCTGCTTCTCTGATAGCCTCTCACCAGTATCTTTTTTTCTCTTTATTGTCATAAGCAAAGTATAAGTTATCTGTCCTGATGACTCCTGTTCTTCCTCTCTTGCTGTTGTCACTCTGGTTTCTGATGTATAACTCTGCAGGAAAGCTTTCTCCACTTTCTGTTAAAATAGCATATAAGAACTTGTGTCCATCATTGGAGGAGGTGCTGCTGGCCCTTAGAGCCATCCAAATAGTATCAAGAGAGCCTCTAGTATGGCATCCAACACTGGGCTCAGAGATGGTGGCCATGGTCATTCTTGTTGTAGAGATGTGGCTGGGAATGATTGTATGCTTGATATGTGAGATTGGCATGTCAGGCCTTGGTCATCAAAATCCTATAGTCCAAGAGTTGGTATTGTCTCTGACAATTGCTGTCAGAGATCAGAGTAGGTATCAGTGCTCTTCTTCTTCTCTAGGACACTCTTCAGGTGAGTTCCTAGAGACAGTTTCAGATACAGCTCCTTCTATAGGCTGGAAGGACTGTCTGGCAGAGGGAGAGATGTTATGGAGAGAGAGGTCAGAGGTGACATTTTATAGAATACATTGAATGTATTGAAACTCTTGATAATGATAAATAGCTTAGGTGGTGATTGATTGATGCCCATAGCACAACTGTATGATCACCAATAATCCTAATAATATTCTGATGATGAAAGCAAGGAGTTTGAAGAACTCATGGGTAAAGTTGGAGTCTGATGGGTTGATGGCAGGGGGCATTTGGTTTCTCAGCACAGTTGGACTTGAAAAAGAAAAGCTAGAAGCTTTGAGCTAATTGTTAAGCTCAAATAACACATGACTGAAACACATGATAAACTGATGCTACTTCATGTTTGGGCAGTCATGTCAGAGTCCACTATATGTGTCTGTTTGTCTTTGTGTTGTAAGATCTTTGCAGTTGGCTTGAAATAAAATAGTGAAGAATAAACTTTAGCTCGAAGCTGAGGATACTACAGCAAGAGCTACACTACTTATATACCAGTCATCATCTATCTAAAGATATAACTACCTAATTGTGTGTCCTAGTATTATAGAGCATTTTGTCCAGTGTTGTTAAGCTATCTACAAAAGGGTATTGTCTGTCATTGAGCAGTTACTATTATATCAAAGGACAATGACTAACTAGGCATATTGTGATAACTAAGCCCTAATCCCATGATCCTAAGTGCTGGTCTAAGAGCCCTAACTAAGCAAAATAGGGGTCAATCTCTCCAATAAAAGATGAAAATGAGAAAAAATCATAACATCTTGAAGGGTTGGAGCATTCAGAGTACAGCAGACTTGCATTAGAGTATAGCAGCATTCTCTAAAAGCATGCCCATCAGATTGGGCCACTCATTGAAGAGTGGACACTGCCAATCAGTTGGTGGGCTAGAGAATGAATGCAATGAGTTATCATCAGCAATAGAGCTTCTCTGAGAAGGGGCTTCTTTTTGGACAATGACTCTATTTCAAATGATAAAGCCTAACTTTACTGCTTCTGAGTCATCTTGTATAGATTCCTTTTCTGTTCTGCTGCCTTTCACTTCATCTAGTGGAAGCTGTCTGCTAAGGAGTCAGCTCTCTTTGTCAGTCTAAGGGTTTCAGAAACCAGTGGGCCAAGAAGTCAGCTGGAGTCAGGATCATGTTAGCCAGATAGCCAAGGAACAGATTGATAGTATTATATACAAATATCTGCTTTGGTAGGATCAGACTGATGGAGCCATGTAAATAGCTTGCTTGGATGTTGTGAACAGTGTTTACAGCATCAGCTGAATATCAAACTTTGACTTGTAAGATGGCAAGTCCTTAAGTTGATCTTCAGGGTGTCTTTAGTTGTAGGTTGAGATGGCATGTTTGATGGCAGAGTACTATAAAATTTCCCACCATTTGAGCAGTTCTATGTTAATATACAATTGTCTCATGCATAATGCTAGCCACTTAGCATTGCACTATAAAAATGTTACCCCTTCTTCATACAAATCTTGATATTCTCTCTCTCTCATCCTTTGTATTTTCTTGCCCAATGCTTCTTCATCAATATTTTCTCTTATATATTTCATAGTCCTCAAGGCAGTAGAAGCCTTCACTGCTGCCCTTGTCCATGTCATTCTCAACTGTGCTACTCTCCTCATCCTCATCATTCTCAAGGAGAGAATTGATAGACTAGTCAAAGATGCTCATCTTGGATGGTTGGAGCATTGCTAGGGAGCTGATCATACTGGTTGCTGGGTTCTTCTCTGTTATTACTATTGGCAGGTCAATATCTTTGACTACTGGCTCCAATTTCAGCATCATACTGAGTCCTGCCATATGCTTGTGCTGCTGCCAGATCCTCATGATAGAATTGGAAGTTTCCATAAAACTCCAGGTTAAGGAACTGTCTAGCAGCTCATCCCCTGAGGAAATGTCAGAGGCTGTGGTCAGAGATGTGGATGTTGAGAGGTACTCAAAGCCTATAGGCATTGAGTACAGACTTGGCATCCAAAGAAATAGTGTTGGGACTGAGGACACAGAAGGTAGAGAGATGATTTCCTCTTCTTGCAGCTTCACTGGGAGTGACAGAACTGTAGGGTCTCACCCAGAGGTCTGCTTCATCAATCAGGATACTGAGTTCTCAGAAGAGGGACTCAGAGATCTCAGTTTGGAGACTATATCAGCTTGGAGATGTGAATCTCCAGATAATGGCCTCTTCTCTTTGTCATTGCTCTTACTGTCAGCAATCTTTCTGCTCTTCCTCATACTCTTGCTGGGCTGTTGCTCTGGCCTGCTCAGTGAGTTCTTCTTGGGCTTGCTTGGAGTCAGCCTGAGCCCACTCCTCTTATCATTGTTATTGTTATTGTTATTGGACTGCAGCATCATAATTGAATGGAACTCAGAGGTCTCAATCTGAGAATATTCTCTGAATAATCTGATCTCAGGCCTCCTCTCCTTGTTATCTGATCCTTTCTTGACTTGACTGGCTTTTGACTATCCCAAGGTCACCATTGTTGGAGTGGTTCAAGAGTGTATGACTCTCTACCAGAGTGGCATAGAGAGAGTCATGTTCTAAGTGTAGTGATAGATCTTGAAGTCTTAGAGCTATTCTAAGGATATCAAGGGAGTCTCTAGCATAGTCTCTAACTCCAGGCTCCCTTGGAGCAGTAGATGGGTCAGGAGATAGTGAGTCATTAAAGAAGTCCTTGGGGAGGTCCTCATCCTTGTGGTTAGAGATAGAGGGTGGGACTCATGGGTTTCAGAATCCTGTAATGCAATGGTTGCAGTTTCTGCTGTTTGTTTAGAGGAGTTGAGAGGAGTATCAGTGCTCTGCCTCTTCTTAAATATTCCTTAGATGCAAGCTGCCAGGCTTGGCTTCAGGTAGAGATCATTCCAGAGGCTGGAAGGAGGTGAGGATGGAGGTGAGGATGTCATGAAGGAGGAGGTCAGATGTGATGTTTCTTAGAATTTGATAGATATGCTGAAATTTCTGGTAGTGTCTGACTGCTCAGATGATGATTGATTGGCATTCTCAACAAAGTTGGATTATCACTAGTAACTCTAGCAGTGTTCTGATGATGGAAGCAAGGAGTTCAAAGAACTCATGTTCAAAGTTTGGGTCAAAAGGATTAATAGATGACATTCAGTTTCCTTCATGCTTATTATATATGAGAAAAGAGAAGTGATGTTATGATTTTTCACCTTTTTATCTTTTTCTAGTCATTAACCCCTATTCATGCTTAGTCAGGGTGCTTGAACTAAGTGCTTAAGACCATGAGACAGACTTAGTCAGCACAACTGGCTTGTTCTGTCATTGTCTTTCAATGCACAGCACTGCCCAATGATGCACAATAAACCTTTTGTGTACAGTAGTAATGCCCAAGAACAATGGGCACAAAGGATATAGCAATATACAATAGGCAAGTAGTATAATTAGCATGACCTGTATAGTATTTAAGACAACTTGCTCTCACTGATAATCTTCAGCTTTGAGCTAAAGTTTATTCTTACACCACTCTACCTTGAGCCAATTCCTAAGGCCTTGTATCACATTAATCAAATACAATTAGTGAACTCTAATGTTCCACTTGAAGTGCAAAGTGATGTTAGTTTATCATATAAAGCTTGGGTCTAACAATTAGCTCAAAGCTTTTTTTTTCCTTTCTTTATGCATAATTGATGTGAAAGAAACCAAATACCCTCTATCAACATATCAGACTCTAACTTTGACCATGAGTTCTTTGAACTCCTCAACTCTATCATCAAAACACTTTTAGGATTGTTGGTGATCATCTAGCTGTGCTAAAAATGCCAATCAATCACTGCATGAGCCATCAGACACTATAATGAGTTCCAGCATATTTGACATATCCTATGAAATATAACCTCTGATCTTCCCTTACATGATATCTCTGAATCCTGATGAACATCCCACCAGCTCTTGACAAGCCCTCTATCCAAAGCTGGGCCTAGCCACTCACATTAAGAGAATGTTTAAGAAGAAGAAAGACACCAATATCCTCTCTGATGATCTAACAGCTGAAACTGAGACAATTGCCTTACAGGATTCTACAACCCATAGATTCTGCCCCCCATTCCTAACTGAGAAGACAAAGATCTCCCTAAAAACTTCTTTAAGCAGTCACTATCCTCTGACCCTTCCACCATCTCTAGAATCCATGGGATTGCTGATATCACCTGAAACTCTCTTGATGCCACTAAGATGGCTCAAGAATCCCAACATTCTTTCTGACACACCTCACCAGTATATGCCATATCTGCAGGAAGCCCCATCACCAGCCCCCCACTCTCCACTAGGACAAGCACAAGGATGGGGAGGGGCTCTTCCAAGTGCCTTGAAGACAAGCAGTAAGGACAAGAGGAGCAGGATGAAGTCATCCACTGAATTTTCTCCATCTGAGACCTTAACATCTTGTTCAATTATGATAAAGCAGTCTGACAAGAAAAGTGCTGAAGAAGAAAAGCTTCAGATCATGAGCATGCTCAGGATATACTTACCATATAAATCTTGGAGGAGCAGCAGAGGGCTCTTAAGGCCACAGAGTATAACCAGCAGCATTGCAGCCAGTAGCATACAGTTGAGACTGTATGATTTGAAAGAGGATCACCAGACTGGTATAGGCTTCATACTGAGCTCTTCCTTTCCACTCCCATATTCTGGGAGCCCAGTATAGCAGAAGAAGAAGATTCATGGGCAGGAGGACCCACCAAAACTCTCACTGCAGACAAAGCCAGAAACAGGAGAGACAACAGAATCCCTCCACCATCCTGAGATGATATCCACCCTAGTAGCCCTGAAATGCTCAACTATCCCCTTCCCTAATACACCTCAAGCACAGACTCTAATCTTGGAGATGATGAGTCCATCCTTGGACACTATGGGCTTTAAGTTTCTCTCAATGCCCATACTCCTGCTTGCACCCTCTGAAGCTTTCTCAGAAGCCCAGTCACTCACCAGTTCCTCAATAAGGAGTTTTATAGAAACTTCCACCTCTATAATGAGAGAGTGGAGGCAGCATGAGCAATAGGGAGCAACAGATATGATATCCAGATTAGAAGTCACTCTACTGCTGACTATGTCATCACTATTGCCTCTGACAATTTGAGCCTCATTGCTGGATCTAGCACACAGCCAGAGCAGTAGCTCCTCAATAACACTATGACCTCCAAGAGTTGAGAAGAGTATCTTTGACCTGTCCAACATCTTTTATGAAGAGGATGAGAAGGGTGAGGAAGCACTCAGGAGCACAGGGGACAGTGAAAGCAGTAAAGAACCACATGCAGGAGGGAATATTGCATACTTCTATCTGGAGGACACAGATACAGAAGCCTTGAGAGAGGAGATACAATAAAACAGAGAGAAAGAAGTTGAAAATTGGTATTAGAAAGGGGTAAAGTTTCTATGGAGAGATGACAACTGGTTGTTAACTAAAATGAGACAATTATATATTGCTGAATCATCTGAATGACAGGAGATCCTAAGACATACTGTGACTAACTATGTGGTGAAGATCTACAATCACTATCACCTGGAAGACCAACTCAGCCAACTATTGGCATATCAGTCACCATTAAAAGTCTGACCAATGCTCTGGTCACCATTCATCATGCCAAAATAAGCTGTCTATATAGCTCTGTCAATCCAAAGCCAAGATTCATACTTAACCTCTTTGGTATGAATCTTAGCAACTCAGCTAACCTGAACCTGAGTATGGCTCATACTTCAGCCTATCAGATATGAAAACCCCTGGATAGGGGCCAGGAGTCAGCTTCTAGCCATGCAACTGCCTCTGGATGAGGCTACCAAAAGTAGCACCAGAAAAAAACCCATTTGAGACAATCCAGAAGCTATTTGTCTAGATTTCACTATCTGCAATGGAGTAATAGTATAAAAGGAGACAGTGCCCCAGAGAAGTCCAGTCACTGATGACTTATTCTCTGGAGCCCTTGCCAAATGGCAGCAACTTTCCTTTGAGGACTAGCCCAATCCAATGGGTGTCCTCCCTGAGAACACTACTATACTACAGTGCAAACTGGACTTACTTAGGAAGCCACAACCCTTTAAGGGAGTCTTGGATAATATTGACTATTTTCTGGTTGATTGCAAATAATATTTTGAGGTATATACTGGATACCTTAGAACTAACATGAATCAAGTAGTTTTTGCTGCCTCATACTTTAAAGAAAAGGCAAAAACATGATGGATCCTCATCTCCCCCAACTTTTGATCTTTTATATGTAGGCATTATCATTACTCTTTATAGCTAGTATTCAAACAAATACTCTATAATAAATTCATTGACTCTATGGTTCAAGAAGTCTACAAGCAGAAGATCAAAAAGTATAAAATGAGTGATAAAACAGTAACAAATACTTTGATGAGCTAGAATGACTTACAAAGCTCACCAGTATCAGAGATGACATGGCTAATGATGGCTGAATGGTTGAGGCTCTCAAGAGGGAAGTTCCCTTCTTGTACATTATGATGATCTCAGCTATTGGCATCAAAGCATTGATGCCAGTAGGCTATAATAAATAGAAAGAATAAATCATTGAGATATACAAGAAGCAGCAAAGACAGAAAGCAGAACAGCTGACACTGCAAGACTACAACAAGAAGCTGACTCCATCAACTCTGAACATGTCATTGGGAACAACTGCCAGAAAACCATCAGGAACCCTGATAGCCTCATCCTCCTATGGCATCTAGAAGACAGGCACTGGAACTACATACACTGGCATAGGAAAGCTAATGAATATCAACCAGATGAAAAAAGAAGAAAAATGCTTTAATTGCAGGCAGAAAGGCCATATGGCTAAGAACTGCCTAAAAAAGAAGCAGACTCATGAAGACATTCGAGTGCAGATAGCTAAACTCCAGAAATTAGAAAAAGGACTAGGCACTGAAGCAAAGATTGAAGAGGTAAAAGATGAGACTGATCAGTAAGTGATTCTATTAGATCAGCCACAGGACTTTATAGTGTGCAAACAACAGCCACAAGATGGACTGACAATACCTCTATAGTTACCCCTATGCCTAGATTATATATGTATTTGAATATATCTGGGTTATCCACTTCACACATCAAAGAATCACACAAAAAAACTCAAACACCTACAGGCCAAACAGAGGCAGCAAGCTCTGCTAACTGGCTCAAGCCATTCAACACTGAATGGACTTGACAAACCATCCTGAAAGCAATAACTGAGGAAGCTGCCAAAGCTGCACTTCAGAACTGAGTACACAAAACCCAGACTGAAGAAGCTATGGGCAATGTTATCAAGAAACTACAAAAGACAGAAAGAGGCCAGGCCTTAGAGTGGCTTGACAAACTATGAGGATCCTGATGCTATATGCATCAAGCCAAAATGGTTGGAAGAGACCTAACCCTTAAGATGTAGATTGAGACTCTCACCAATCATGCCAATCATGCAGTAACAGTTCTGATTGACAGTGAATGTACAGGCAGCTCTATTAATAGGGCTTTCATTGACAAGCACCAGTTGTCAACCTGAGTGACCATGGCTCCAATCTCAGTCTACAACATGGATAAAACTAAGAACCAGGCCAGGTCTATTACCAGGTTTGTAGAAATTCAACTTTGAATCAGAGATCACTCTGAACAGATTGATCTGGCCATTACTGATCTCAGTTCCAAGAAAGTATTCTTAGAGCATGACTGATTGATCAGACATAATCTGCTGATCAATTAGAAAACTGGAAAAATTATATTTGCTCAATGCAAATGCCACAAACTCCCATTTAAGCTATCAGATAAAGATCCAGATAACAGATGAGACAAAGAAATAGAGGACAGAGAAACTATTTTGGCAGTAGACCTGGAACCTGTCATACATTTGCAAGCTGTTCACCATGCCAATGACTTTGCTGCTAAGGCCTATGAGAAGAAAGAAGAAAAGATATTCAAAGAAATGGTACCCAAGTGAGTCCAAGATTACAAGGATCTCTTCAAGAAGGAAAGTTTTGATGAGCTCTCAGAACCAAAACTATGGAATCATGCTATTGAGCTAATCTCTAACACAAATACCAATCTCAACTGCAAAACATACTCATTTGGGCATCACAAACAGCAAGAGCTTGACAAGTTCCTCGAAGAAAACCTGTCAAGTGAAAGAATACAGCCATCAAAATCCCCTATAGCATCCTCATTCTTCTTCATCAAAAAGAAGAATGGCAAGCTCTAACCCATTCAGAATTATCAAAACTAAATGAGATGACAATCAAGAATCGCTATCCACTTCTCTTGACCTCAGAATTGATAGACAAACTTAGGGGTGCCAAGTATTACATGAAACTTGATGTCTGATGGGAATATAATAATATGTGGATCAAGGAGGGAGATGAATAGAAAGCAGCATTTCAAACTAACCAGAGGCTATTCAAACTCATGATTATATTCTTTAGGCTAACCAATTTGCCCACAACCTTCCAGTGGATAATGAATGATATTTTTAAGGAACTCATCACTACTGGAAAGGTAACCATCTATCTGGATGACATTTTGATCATGTCAAAAACAAAGGAGGAGCATAGGAGGCTGGTATGCTAAGTGTTAGTATTAATGAGAAAACACAAATTGTTCCTCAAAGCAGAGAAGTGCAAGTTTGAGGTACTTGAAATAGAGTATCTGGAAGTTATCATTAGCAAAGGAAGCATACAAATAGACCTCATCAAAGTGGCCAGAATAATCAAGTGGCCAGAGCCCAACAAGAAAAAGAAACTACAATTCTTTCTAGGCTTCACCAACTTCTACTGACAATTTATTAGAGACTACAGCAAGGTGGTTTGCCTCATGACACAACTCATGAGGAATGCTCTATGGGTGTGGGGGCTCTTCCAACAACTCACATTCAACAACCTTATATGACAACTGGCTGAAGACATCATACTAGCTATCTCAATGCAAGAAGGGAAGTTCTAAATTAAAGCAGACTCCAGTGAAGGAGCCATTGGAGCCATACTCTCTCAGGAACAAGAGGGAAAATAGCAATCTGTAGCATTTCTCTCAAAAGCCCTGTCAGTGATGGAAAGAAATTACAAGATCTATAACAAGGAACTCCTAGCCATCATGTTAGCTCTAAAGGAGTGGAGGCACTACCTGATCAGCACAGCCCAGATATTTGAAATCTAGACTGATCATCAAAATCTGTGATACTTCTGACAGCTGCAGAAACTAAATTGATAACAAGCATGATAGGTTACTGAGTTAAGCCAATATCAGTATACTCTGCATCACAAGGCAAGAACAGCAAATAAAAAGGTGGACTTACTCAGCTGATGAGCTGATCACAACTAGAAAGAACATGACAATGAGGGGGTAGTGCTGATCTGCCCAGAGCACTTCAGAGCAATGATCATGCCCATGGAGGAGGAGATCCACAAGCAGATTAAAAGTGCAACCAGGAACACCAGCAAGTGGGATCAATGTGTAGCCTCATCCCTGAACCACAAACAGGAAATAATGATGCAAGAAAGAATGATTCAATACAACAGAAGAATCTACATTCTCTGGGATATGACATTACAAGGTGAGATCATCACCATATATTATGATCACACAACTATGAGACACTCTAGAATTGCAAAGACTAAAGAATTGGTACTGCAAGAATATTGGTAGCCAAAATTAGGCTAAGACATCGAATGATATATTAAGGCCTGTGAGTCCTGTCAATAGGAAAAGTCATTGAACCAAGCTCATGCCATATCTCTACATCCAAATGAGGTCCCACAAGTCTCCTGGACCCATATCTCTGTCAACATGATCACTGGATTACTCAACTCTAATGGCTATAATGCTATAATCATCATAGTTGACTGCTTCTTAAAGACAATCATCCTGATTGCCTACTCCACTAAACTAACATCAGAAGGATGGATGAAGATCCTTCATGATGAGGTATATGCTAAATACAGTATGCCTCAGATCGTCATCTCAAATAAAGGCCCTCAATTCATCTCAAAATTCCTTGACAATCTATATCATCTTCTAAACATCAAATGAAATGCATCCACAGTCTACCATTCTCAGACAGATGGGCAAACTGAATGAGCTAACCAAGAAGTTGAAAAATATCTTCAACTATTCATTAACTATTGACAAGATGATTGGGCAGAATGGTTAGCACTCACTGCCTTCCAGCATAATAATCAGATTCACTCAGCAACCAGCAAAACTTCCTTCTTTGTCAACTACAGAAGACACTTCAATATAATCCAAACCAAATGCATATATACAACCACTCCTGCCTCTACAGACTTCACCACCACAATGATAAAAATCCACAATGAAACAAAGACAGCTCTTAAATAAGTGGCCACCACTATAAAGAAACAATATGACAAACACTATCACCTCACATAACAATATTCAGTCAATAATAAAGTTTGGCTGGATATGACCAACCTCCACTTATTGCACCCCAAATAAAAACTCATAAACAAATAAATAGGTCTCTTTGCTGTTCTGGCCAAAGTCAGCACTTCTGCTTATAAACTTCATCTTCCACCATCCTGAAAAATTCATAATGTCTTCAATGAGGCATTATTAATCTCTTATGTCACATCTGCCTTCCCAAATCAAGAAAGACCACCACCACCACCATCTGATCTAATCAATGATGAAGAGCATTATAAAATTGATCAAGTCCTAAACCACAAACTACAAAAAGTCAAAGCTCACAGTGGTAGTATGACTACTATAGTGGATTATCTCATTAGCTGGAAGAGATATGAATCTGAATCCAACCAGTAGATTAATGAAAAATACATGGATGCAGCACAGGCCATACAAGACTATAAAATATCTCTAAATTAAGCCATCAGGATGATGGTCTTAAGAAGGAGGTAATATTATGATTTTTCACCTTTTTATCTTTTTCTAGTCATTAACCCCTATTCATGCTTAGTCAGGACACTTAAACTAAGCATTTAAGACCATGAGACAGGCTTGGTCAGCATAACTGGCTTGTTCTGCCATTGTCTTCTGATGTATAGCACTGCCTGACAACACACAATAAACCTTTTGTGTATAGTAGTGACATCTAAGGACAATAAGCACAAAGGATATAGCAACATACAATAGGCAAGTAGTATAATTAGCATGACCTATATAGTATTTAAGACAGCTCACTCTCATTGGTAATCCCCAGCTTTGAGCTAAAGTTTATTCTTACACCACTCTACCTTGAGCCAATTTCTAAGGCCTTGTATTACACCAATCAAACATAATTAGTGAACTCTAATGTTCCACTCAAAGTGCGAAGTGATGTTAGTTTATCATGTGTTGATTATCATATAAAGCTTAGATCTAATAAGTGAAAGCTTCAAGCTAATTGTTAAGCCCAAGTTGCATATAATCATTAGCATGTGATAAACTGATATCACTTCATATTTGAGTGTTTCATCAAAATCCACTGATATGCTTATTAATCAGATGTGTCAAGGCTATTACTGATTAGTGTTATAATTTCTCTATTATTCTATTTTTTTTCTTCAAATTAACCCCTATTTATGTTTAGTCAGAGCACTAACACAAGTGCTTAAGACCATGGAGCAAGGCTTAGTCATCACAACTAGGCCAAGTTGGTCATTGTCTTTTGACACAACAATATTGCTCAACAATACACAATTGTTCTTTTATGTATAATAGTGATATCTAAGGACAATGAGCATCAAAGATGCAGCAACACATAATTAGACAGCAGTATATTTAGTAATGACTTGTACAGTATTTAAGGAGCTCACTTTTGCTGGTAAATCTCCAGCTTCGAGCTAAAGTTTACTTTCACACTATCCTCTCTCAAGCCAGTTCTCAAGGCCTTGATGCACCACTATAATCATAATAAAGTGAACTCTGACATTCTACTCAAAGTGCAAAGTGACATCAGTTTATCATGTGTTAATAATCACATGCAGCTTGGATCTAACAATTAGCTTGAGAGTGAAGTGGTATAAAAATAAACTTTAACTTAAAGCTGAGGTTATCTCAGCAAAAGCTGTCCTACTTATATACTATGAGTCCTAGCTATTATAAATAATACTACCTATTGTGTCTGTCCTTGTTGTTGTGCCTATTGCCCTTGAGCATTGCTACTGGCTATAAAAGAATGATTGTTTATCATCAAGTGTTATTGTCACATCAAAAGACAATGACTAATCTAGCTTGTTATGCTGACTAAGCTGATCCCATGGTCTTAAACACTGGTCCAGGCATTCTGACTAAGCATAAATAGAGGTCAAAGTCAACAAAATAAAAGAAAAATCATAACAAACACTCCCAAGACTCTCAGTGGTATGGTAGGACTTGATGTTGTCTCAGGCCTCCTTGGCTGAAGTTGCATTTCAAGTCAGATGGTATTGGAAAGGAAGGATATTGCTAGCGAAAGTAGTCAGAGCTTCTTCATTCTGTCTAACTCAACCTTTTACTATATTAGAGTTAGGGAACTCAAGCAGCTTGGGCTCACTCCCATCAGTGACAGTCTAGAGCTTCTTCTTGATGAGATCCATGTGCTGAGCATAAATCCAATCAAAGTAATTGGTGTTGTCAAGAGGAGCAAACTGGTATTTAGACCATGCAGCTATAATAATGAATATAGTGATAGAAATGATAAAATAACAAGATGTCAGATAGACACAGAATAATAGTAAGGCACAAATAAATACAGGAAACTATAATGAGAGGCTGTGGTACTACTGACAATAAGCATGAGCAAGATGGCAAATGAGTGGAATAGAGGCAGGACCAAGAAACAAGTGATAAAAGTTAGCAGGGCTCAGAGCCTATAATCTGTTGGAATTTAGATGCTGATGATTTGGAGAAAGGCATATTGGACTTGAAGGAAGAGTATATTTGGTTATATAGAGTAAGGACAGTGGTGGTTCTGAGTCAAGTCAACAAGATACAAAAAATGTCAAAGTATAAAATAAGCAGTAAAATATATATAAATAGAATATGATATTAAAGCTGTGAAAACTGAATTTCAACAATAGATGGTATCAATAGTATAAGAGCCAAGCATCACTGAACTGAACACTTCAACTTGATATAGATCAATACTATGTTCATCATGCAACAATGCCAGAGGTATTTTGACTGTAATGTAGCAGAATGTACTCTGAGTTACTCATATCACTCTGATCCATATCACTCAATTCTAGCCCATTGTTAAATAAGCAGACTCAGTAGAGATACAAAAGAAAGGTGAGAGAGATTAGAGGTCAGAATCTACAGGTGATAGCTTTATGGCTATGGCAGATGTCAAAGGAATTTGTGACTGCTCAATGATGCAGATACTGTTGCTGCTTGGCAACATATCTCCAAACAACTCTGGCAACTTGACAACTTTGCTTTCTCTGACATGAAGAAGTTGAAGGAATAGATCAATTCCAGAGACTTCTCTTCATTTCCAGAAATAGTTTTACTGGATAATAGGTTGCACACTGTACAAACATGTTCAGAACAGGCAATGGTGAAGTGTACATACTGCTTTCAGAAAGTCAATTTGGTCCACACTAATAATCTCTTCATAAGTAATCATCAGCTTGTTTATGCAACAAAGGAAGCTTGGAACATGAGTAATAAGAGTAAGACATGATATGGAAACTGTTAACACTATACATATATTAGGTGCAACACTTATATGGCAATCACTTTTTTGGGGGAGGGGGGAGGTTAGGGAAAGAAGATGATGTCTGGTTTGTGGATGAGATGGACTTTGTGATCACTTGTATCTGAAATGTAGTAACAGATTGCCACTGGCACTGGATGTTTGCTTTTTTTGGGGGGGAGGGGAGGCATGCTTGCATATAGTGGAAAATATAGCCAATGTCCTCCATAAATAGAAAGACTTGGTAATGGCTGCTGTGGGTGTTTGTGAATGCTCTTTACATTTATCTCTTCATACCTCTACACTGTACAGGCACATTATGACACACTCATGATCAGTGATATGAATGACTCATTGCAGCCAATGTAATACCCCCCTGAGTGAGGAGGTATCATTGAACGGGTGGACCTAAGCCTAAAGTCCGGAGGATCGACTCTGGACCATGATTTTCTGAAAATCATGTGCTATACATTACAAAGCCAAAATAATCAATTAAGGCACGCTTTACTATGCTGAAAATTAGTCTGAGTGAAGCATTTTGGTGACACCAAGGTAGCGGGAGCTCATAAATAATTTAAACGGGCGTAAAGACACTAAACGAAGGCGGATTCAATGGAATCCCTCGCGCCGTGAGGTCACATGATTTCGTCCATAAAAAACCGTCCAGGTCCGCTAAGAAACTTATCTAATCTCGATTGCTTGCCTGTCAAGAGATTAAAGAGTCTACTTAGGGGAGACTTGACGGCGAACTGTGCAATTAATAATGATGACTCGCCTGCCTGACCTGCGATTCTTCACACAGCAGCAAGGGTAGACTACTGAGGTTCTCTTCTGCAAAAATGAGGGGCATGCCTGCCAAGTGACAGAATTCGAGGTCCGCAGAGGGAGGCTGCGTCGTCAGTGCCATTCAACGTCAGCTGTATTGCTCCGTAGTGATTTGAAAGCAATGAAATTTGAATCTGTGGCTTGCCACAAGCGTTTACAACCTTTCGGAATGAAATCTAAACTCATAGCGTGGTGCCTGCTTTATGGGCAAGAAATATTTTTCTGTAAGATATCAGGAAAGCGCCCTTCCAGGTCCGAAGATTTCGTCGTAGAGAAATAATTCTAAGATTTTCTTTTTTTGGCCGTCGCAGACAATAGCCGATGATGATTCAGCACCGGAAATAGCAATCACTGCGAGCAGTGCAGTCTGTACATTGCTTTTCCCTTTTACCTTCGTTTAGGACCCTCATTTTCTTCTATTCGTCCTCGTTTTCCGTGCTGGTTCTCGGTGTACCAGGGCGAGTACATACGCAGGTATTGCTGACTCTAAATTCGCGTCAAACCTTAGCAAATTGCCGCACGGAGGCTACCATATGTCTTTCCTCCGGCGTTCTAATCAGCAAGAATCCGAATACGACGAAGAAAACGACGAGACTATTGATCCAGAACTACGCCTTCGAACCTTCCGGACTGCAGCGTCGGCAATAGCAGAGTCGATACGGTCGGAACAGAGAGCTGAGAAGAGGAGGAAGAGGAAACGGTCCAGGTTCTTTCGGAAGACTGCTGAGAAGAAAAAGCCTGAGCCGACATCTGTCGACGTCGCGCCTTCAACAGAGGTACTCGGCGAGCGGAGGAATGTCTATGTAAATTATCCTTTGGGAGTGCTGGAAGTCGATGTTCGCGGGGAACCTATTGCTCGCTATGAGAGAAACAAGGTCCGAACTACCAGTGAGTGTTAGAATTATCCTTCTTTCTCGTTCTTTCTCTAATCTCATGCCGACGTGTAGAATATACCATTCTAACTTTTATTCCCAAGAATCTATACGAGCAATTTAGGCGGTGTGTTATTGTACTTTCTATGCCTCTTTATCGCGTTTACCTGTTCATTCAGGGTAGCAAACCTATTTTTCCTTACCCTTGTCGTGCTTCAACGTGAGCGCTCACGTTCGCTTTTTTTATGCTCGATACCTCTAACGATGCTCCGCAGTTTTCTCTGTGTTTGACGCAGCATCGGGCGCCATCTCGGTCCTACCCCTTGCATTTATTCTCACCGTCACCGCCATTAAGGATGCTGTCGAAGACTATCGCCGTGCAACTCTCGATGAAGAGGTGAACACGTCGGCGGCAACAAAATTAGGCTCGTGGCGTAATGTCAACCAACCGACAGACCCCCGGCCCTGGTTCGAAAAGATGCTGGGTATCAATCCACCGGGGAAGGTTACTAAAGGCGTACGCAAACTTCGTGACCGAGAGGCTAACGAGGCTGGCCATGGCGTTCGTGTCATGCTCAGCAAAACCAGCGATACCTCCACCGTCCTTTCGCATGATGATCCGTCCACCACGAGTTTTGATCTTGATCATGCACGCTCAAGTTCTGGTCGGCAGTTGGATGATATCCAGAGCGTCGATTCCCATAGTTACCCTCCGGACGCATCATCGCTTTCTGATACATCAACGCAGCGTAATTCTACCACGGAATTCCGGCAATTCAAGCAGCATGATGGCTCCCAATCTACGCTAGGCGTAATTGATTGGAAGCGGCGAACTGGAGGTTCTGCCCGGTGGGAGAGGACGTTATGGAAGAAGCTGGAAGTTGGAGACATTGTTCTTCTACGGGAGAACGACCAGGTTCCTGCTGACATTGTCGTTCTCTCGACATCAGATCCTGATGGCATGTGTTATTTGGAGACAAAGAACTTGGACGGTGAAACTAATCTAAAGCCTCGGAAATCCATCAAAGCCACTTCGTCCATTGCCTCTGAAGACGATATCGAGCGGTCGTCATTTTGTCTTGACTCAGAACCACCACACCAGAACCTCTATCTTTACCATGGTGTTCTTCGCTACAAGGATACTCTCACGGGCGAAAAGAGGCAAGAGCCGGTCACGATCAATGAAATGATCCTTCGTGGATGTGCAATCCGTAATACGACTTGGATCATTGGGCTAGTCATTTTTACAGGCGCAGATACCAAGATCATGTTGAACGGAGGCGCTACGCCGTCGAAACGTTCTAAAATAGAGAAGGAGACCAATTTTAACGTTATCGTCAACTTCGGTGTTCTGGTATTCATGTGCACCATTGCGGCTATTTTCAATGGTGTACAGGATGCGCAAACAGGCACCAGCGCAGAGTTTTTCGAAATTGATTCGGAGGCGACAGACTCGTCAATCTTGAACGCCATAATAACATTTGTGTATGTATTCATCCTTTTCTTTCGTAGATAGCTGCTCATTATGCCCCATGAAGGTCATGTCTCATCGCTTTCCAAAACATTGTACCTATATCATTGTACATTTCTATCGAAATCGTCAAGACTATACAGGCCTACTTCATTTCCCAGGACGTGGATATGTACTACCAACCTTACGACACACCTTGCGTTCCTAAAACATGGAACATCTCCGATGACTTGGGGCAGATCGAGTACGTGTTTTCCGACAAGACCGGTACGCTCACGCAAAACGTCATGGAATTCCAGAAGTGCTCGGTCCATGGTATCGCATATGGAGAAGGTGTGACGGAGGCGCAGCGTGGTGCTGCAACCCGAGAAGGCAATGCAGACTCTCTTGATCCCCGTGACTTGACGGAGAAACTCGCAGCGCTCAAGCAGCAAATGCTGAGTGTTATGGAACGCACCTTTAAGAACCGGTACCTCCAACCGGACAAGCTGACTCTGGTGTCACCTAAACTCGCGCAGAATTTGGCGGACCGTTCGTCTGAACAACGGGGTCACATCATCGCCTTCTTCCGAGCGCTCGCTTTGTGTCACACAGTCCTTTCCGACAAACCCGAGCCCCAGGAGTTACCGTATCACTTGGATTACAAGGCTGAATCGCCGGACGAGGCCGCGTTGGTGGCTGCCGCGCGCGACGTTGGGTTCCCCTTTGTCAAGAAATCGAAGGATACTTTTGACATAGAAGTCATGGGCCAGTCGGAGAAGTACACGCTTTTAAAGGTCCTCGAGTTCAACAGCACGAGGAAACGAATGAGTACGGTTTTCCGATGTCCAGATGGACGATTGATCCTTTAATGCAAGAGGGCGGATAGTGTTATTTACGCACGCCTTGCACAAGACCATGACCCCGTGCTGAAGGAACAGACGAGCAAGGACATGGAGATGTTTGCTAACAATGGACTCCGGACGTTGTGTATCACATACCGCTGGCTCACCGAGGAGGAGTATTTGACATGGTCTAGAACGTATGACGTTGCCACTAATGCCATTGAAAACCGGGACGAGGAGATTGATAAAGCGAACGAACTTATCGAGCACTCGCTGCAAATACTTGGAGCTACCGCTCTGGAAGATAAGTTACAAGAAGGTGTCCCAGAGGCCATCGAGACCTTGCATCGCGCCGGGATCAAGCTGTGGATTTTGACAGGTAAGGTCGCGTCCTCATCGATGGCAGTTTTTCCTGAAAATCTAATATCCTTAGGGGACAAACTTCAGACCGCGATTGAAATCGGTTATAGTTGCAATCTCCTCAAAAATGACATGGACCTGATGATTCTTTCTGCCGATTCACACGAACAGGCGCGCTCGCAGATAGAGGCTGGTCTCAATAAAATAGCATCTGTTTTAGGTCCGCCATCATTTGATCCTCGGAAGCGGGGTTTCTTTCCTGGGTCGAAGGCATCGTTTGCTGTCGTGATCGACGGGGACACTCTTCGATACGCGCTAACTCCGGAGCTTAAGCCTTTGTTCCTTAACCTCGGTACACAGTGTGAAACTGTTGTTTGCTGTCGTGTTTCTCCTGCGCAGAAGGCGTTGACCGTAAAACTGGTGCGCACGACATTTATGTTCCTTTTTGACGTTTGAATAGTCTTACCGTGGATCCCAGGTCAAAGAAGGACGCAATGCTATGACGCTATCCATCGGTGATGGTGCTAACGATGTTGCCATGATTCAAGAAGCGAATATTGGTTGCGGACTGTTCGGTCTAGAGGGTTCTCAGGCAGCTATGTCGGCCGACTATGCTTTTGGGCAGTTCCGATTTTTGACGAAGCTGTTGATTGTTCATGGTCGTTGGTCGTATCAGCGCGTGGCAGACATGCACAGCAACTTTTTTTACAAGGTACGGAAGCCCCTGCCGGTTGGAGGAACTGAAAGCTCTAACGCATGCAATCCAGAACGTCATCTGGACCTTTGCTCTGTTTTGGTATCTGCCCTTCAATAAGTGAGCCCCTGCACCGTATCCTTTGACGTGCGCTAAGCAACCCTTTTAGTTTCTATGGGACATATCTGTATCAGTACACGTTTATCTTGCTCTACAATCTTGTATTCACATCGCTTCCCGTTATTATCCTTGGAGGTACGATCATGAATCCACAACTCACATGTGCTTCATTGACAATGATATTTTTTAGCATTCGACCAGGACATCAACGCCCAGGCTGCACTCGCTTTCCCGCAGCTCTATGTTCGGGGAATCCGCGGCTTGGAGTACACCCGGGCCAAATTCTGGATCTACATGTTAGATGGTTTGTATCAATCTGCGGTTGTGTTCTTCATGGCGTACTTGGTTTGGACGCTTGGTCTCTCGGTGTCGTGGAGCGGGAAAGACATGGAATCTTTGGCCGACTTTGGAACAACTGTTGCCGTCTCCGCCATTTTCTCTGCGAATACCTATGTCGGAATGAACACTCACTAGTATGACATTCTTTTGTGAACGAGAACTCTGTCACTAACGTTCGCGGACAGCTGGACCGTCATAACATGGGTTGTAGTCTTTGGGTCTAGCATTGTCATGCTGCTGTGGATCATAGTGTATTCTTTCTTTTTCAGTTCCGACTTCATCAATGAGATGCAGATCTTGTTCGGTGGCGTACCTTTCTGGGCGACGGTTGTTTTTTCCACCGTTGTTGCCCTTGGTGTGTTTCTATTTCTTCGAAGATACTATTTCATTCACATCGTGTTACTATCCGTCAGGTCCCCGTTTCGTGTGCAAATTCTTCTCTTCTGCGTACCTTCCTTTGGATAAAGAAATTGTCCGTGAAATGTGGGTCAAAGGCGATCTCAAGGATCAGCTTGGGATCCGACATCGGAAAGCCAAGAACCGCAGGGCTGACACACTAGAAGCGGCGCCTATGTTTGGACATGGTCGTAGCCAGTCGGAGATGTCTCTTAGCAATACCCCATACGAGCCTGCACTGACTTCAAGTCCTGGCCCTAGCAATCAGCTTCGACGAACAGATCTAGGTACACCACCCCTCGAAGGCAATCTTACTCCCCGTGGTTTCAATCGGCGGAACGAAACACCAGCATCATACTATTCCGTTTCTGATATCCCTCTGCCCTCGCCACTACCATCACCCAAGTACCGTTATACTGATGGCTCGATCACGAGCACACCGCCCAGCAGGAGAACAAGCGTTGCCACAACCCATCGGGGCGCTCATACCTCTAGTCCACCACCTCTATCACCACCCACCATCAATGTTCCTGCCACCCACGGACGATCAATGCCGTACGATGCTGGAGACGCCTATGAAATGGATGTACGGAATCCACCGTCTGTATCAAGTCATAGTCATCACCATATCGACCGGTCACCAGCGAGTGAAGCGTCGTTTGCTACCGCATATGACGACTTCCACGCTTCGGATGAGACTATGGTAGGCAGCCCTCCTACATCCTCTTCCGGCCATCTCGCTCCTGGTCCACGATCAGGTGAAGGAGGGTATTATTCTGGGCAGTACCTGCAGTCCCCTACGTTCCAGCTACAGCAACAAGAGCAACCATCTGATCCGGACTATGATGACCGACGTGCTAGTGCTATATCTTGGCAGGGTGGCCGAGCACTATAGGATTTCTTGCTATATGGCTAGAGGTACCTTCAGCAGGGTACTTACTCTATACATACTTACATTATCTCATCTTGTGTCTTGTTCATTTTTTCCCTCCCATAGCAATCCTTTCATGTGAAATTTGGACTTTTGTTATATACTCTAATTACCTCTAACAATGATCATGGTGCAACCACCTAGAATATTATTATTTCTAACTGCGCTCCGTGAAGCATGGGACAACTATGTGGCTGTGCGGCGGACATATCTCTCTACCTTACCCGACGACCATGGTCTCGTCCTGAACAGTTTATTTTCTTCCAAGACAGCCTTCGTATCATACTTCGTGCCATGGAAGGTGCCAGTAGCTCCAACTTTTATTCTGGAGGTCATCGAGGGAACGGGTGAGTACATATCTCTCTATCAAAAATGCCGCGTCGAACGTGTCTTTTATAGTGGCGTCGTCCAGGAATTCGTCAATGAAACGTTTGCCGCCAGCAATGAATCGTCTACGAGGTCCGACCTTCTATCGTCCCCATCACAAGAGACGGGTGCCGTTCAGCGCCCTAAGCGACGACGAAACGGACCGTCGGAACGATTCCGTAGAGAGCGCGAGCTAATACATGGCCAAGCATCTCACAAGCAGCTGCTACGTCTTGTAATCGATCAAGAGTACGAGGCAAATAAAATGCGCAAGGCGATGATCGTTGTGCTGGAGCGACTCGAACACGAGACGCAACGTGCTACGGCCGCTGAGGACTTTTCGGCCCAACTCGTGCAGCGATTCCAGTTGTTGAATGAAGGTCGATTGAAGATGCATGAGGAACTCATCGAGGCCAAGAAACAGCTGGAAATGTACCGTGTCCAGTATAACCACGCTCGGTCGGAGATTGTGAGGGGAGAAGACGTGTTAGCGACCGTGTCCGACCAGCTGCAGAGTGCAGAGAGAGACGCTGTACGTGCACGGTCGCAAGCCCACAAGACGGAACAGAAGCGTGCCGTGCTTGAAGCCTTGATAGAGGGCAGGCGAATGGGAATGTTGTCTGGATACGCCCAAGCTCAGCGGGAGATCGGGGAGTTCAGGTCACCCCAGATTGCGGCCACTGAAGAATACGAAGAAGAAGAAGAAGAAGGGGAAGAAGAAGGGGAAGATCTTGATGAGGAGGAAGAGTACGAGGAACCACCACGACCAGTACCGAGGACCGATACCACGGAATCGTACTATTTCCCGCCGCCACCGCATGCCGCGCCTCCAACGGTTCCTTCTGCTCATACATTATCTCCAACCGAGACAGAAGAGCCACTCCCGCCTCGTTCGCCTTCTGTCCATGAATTCCACGTCGAAGTTCCTCCTGCAGAATATCCACAATCTTTCCATCATCCTCAGTATGCTACTGCTCCTGATAACTTTATACCAACATTAGACGCGAGCGGTGCAATCAGTATGCCTCCGCCGCATGAGTGGAATAGCGCAATGCGAGCAGCGTCCCCACAACCTGAGGAGTCGGACAAGAAGGGCAAGGGTAAAGCGAAGAATAACGATGATTTCTCTGAATACAGCTATACAGCTCCGGGGCGGGCGACCTCTTTTAACGCATCGGTAGATACGCTGACTGGTCTAGGGATCTTGGAACCCGATGGTAGGGGCAAGTTCAGTAATCTGGACCCGATAAGAGAGAGCTCGGCGAGTGTCGATAATGTACCACTTCCCCCAGTGCAAGGACACCCGTCTTCTGTGCGATCTCAGCTGAAGAGCCCCAACATCGCCTCAGCTGGGAGCAGTTCTCCCGTGGGCATCAATGTCCAGACTCCGGTAAGGTTGATGGTCAACATTGTATTCGTTTTTCTAATTTTCATCGTAGTCTTCGCATACGCCCTCATCTGCAAAGAGATCGGCCAGCCGGAGACAGGAGAGCTTTTCTAGTGACAGACCACCGTCCCGACAACAGCCATTACCTCCTCATGACAAGGTCCAGCTTTCGACTAACCACGAATGGGATCAAACGGGGCCAAGCTGGGTCCCAGCAAGACCACCCTCTTCGCAATCCCACCGAGCACAAGGCCGACCTTCATCTGCAAATCATGCTAATTCTTCATGGCAGGCGCCACCATCCCGAGAACAAACGCCAGTTCCAGCCGAATCACCTCCCCTACCCAACCCTTTCCCTCCTCCTCGCGCGTCAAGTTCTCACTCCCGACATAAATCAACCGGGGCTCTTACTCCCGAAATGGTCTCCAATCCCTTGCCCTCTCGCGCACGCACGCCGAGCATGCGTTCCCAGAACCTCCTCACCCCCGAAATGGGCCTGAATCCCCTTCCTTCGCTCCGACACGTCCCCTCCAACCTCTCGCAACGCTCCCATGGCAAGTTTGAGCACTTTGACCAGCAAAACTACGTTGACCCTGCTATCATCGGGGGCGAGGAGAGTCAGGTAGACTTGCGGAGGATCCCGAGCAGGCCTACAAGCAGCGTGGGCTTTGGGCTGGCACGGACCAAATCGAGAGGGTCCACTGTTCGCGGAGAATAGCCGTATATGTCGATGTTACCGATATTTCTCTTCTTGATGCTCCATTTAGAATCAGCCACCTCCTTGTCGTACCTTCAATCAGTACTACTCACGCTCAAATGTCCCTACTAGGTACTATATCCATACGCTTCACCCCGTCTATATTTCACCATCTTCCTTCTGGAAGCTGCTTTATTATTCTACCGCCGATTTATACGCTCTGGAATGACGAAAAAAGGCGCAAAAACGAGAATCTCTGTATATTAGATGCGTGGTTGGCGTGTTGATGCCAGACACGCCACGTATCCCCTGAACTTATCGATGCAATAATTAATTACCGTCAGAACGGCACCAAAACCCATGATTGTGCCTTCCTTGGCTTGTCCGCAGTTCTACCTTCGTGCGTCTCTCTCGCTCTATCGCGTTGTGGGACAACGCCATACAGCCTCCGTTATTCACAACAAAATGTGTCGTGAAAAACCGGTGAGTAAAAATCTCTTGCACTGTTTCCGTAAAATGTAACGCATTGTCTTGGGTCTCAAAACATGTGGATGCTTTTCTTATGTACCCGAACCTGGGACACGGTGAAAGTAAGCAAAAAAAGTTTCAACGAATATTTTTCTGACGTTCTGATGTTGTAGTAGTATCGCATGAGTACTAAGTAATACCTTTTCCACTCCCTTCTGTACGCGCGGTGAAACTGGGAACGTAAGACTGAATTTTCGATTTGCAAATGGATTTACAGTGGCGGGGCACACTGGAGGTATTGCACAATCTTTTGAAATAGTTTCGGAATGGCGTCTTTCGGTATGAGGCCCAAGGTGACATGGGTGTACTGCACTCCCGGGCATGTTTTATATTAGCTCCGTGTCAATCAGATTGCAGACTTGGGGCGGCGGCTTCGAATTCATTTTCCGGACGATTACATATAATACATACAAACTAGAAAGAGTCAGTACGGGTTGCAAACACATAGAAAACTGTACTCGTAAGCCTTAAAACGGAGCTCATACTTGACCATTTTCTTCCGACATGCCATGGTCATTCCCATCCGGCTGATGTTTGATACAATTCTGAACTGAAGCGAAGAAAATTACTCTCTAGATCATTTAGTCTCTAATTTGACAACACTAAGGGGCAACATGGCCGAGTGGTTAAGGCGCTAGAATCAGGTCAGTCGATCATTATGTTATCTAGTCCGAAAGGGCGTGGGTTCGAGTCCCACTGTTGTCATGTTTTATTTTATATTATATGTGATCTTAACAGACGGCCGTTCATTGATCTCTCAGCCTGTAATTTACTGGGAAAATATATAGAGATCTATTTTTAATCGGTAACTATGATATGGAGCCCTGCACCAGGTACCACAGGGACAAGTTCTGCAAGTTTCTATAAAGTGGCTTGCCGGGCTAGATTTACCCAGCCGCTTTCACCCGGAAGTGAATAGCCGGCTGGTAAACGAGCCTAATATTAAACGTTTAAACAGTCCATCAAATTTCTGCTCAGCAGCTCCCGGCACCAGGTACAGCGGTGTGGCCCAAATTCCGTGGCCAATCGTAGTCTCCATGCGGCCGAAGAATATCATGCTCGAACGGCACAATCTTTTATACGACCGCGGCTGATGCGATTTTGAATGTTCAATGTTCAATCATTGCCGTAGTACTAGTTGATGGTAGTGATCTGGGACGTGACCTTCATCTAGTGACGCATCCAAATGTTGCCAACGCTTCAAACTCTAATTATTTACATGCAGATCAGAATCACAGGGACCTAATCAGACAGCTCTGACCTAAGAGAACATTAAAGAAGTGCTCCTACCATTGGGAGATTTCATTATCCAGCTAGTCGACCGGTGACCATATAGACCTGTTGATGGACAGGAAGGACGGTCTGCACTATTCTGCGTCGAGGCAGTTGATCGATCGAGGCAATTTTGATGCAACCTCGGGCCTCAAAGATCGTCAAATTCTCCTGATTCAACGAGGCATATCTCCCATATGACTCTAGTAAAGTTTCGATTGATGGCGCCTTTCTATGATACACGAGTTGCCCGTGAGTTCACGGCTCTCCTCTGCTGATGGTGGCTCAACCAGACCTGATCATCTAAAGAAACCCCAAGGACTAGGCCGTCCTGTTCATGTCCCGTTTACCCACCGGGGAATCGAGGAGGATACACCTTCCCACATGACCTCCTACTAACTGAATACTCTTCCACCGTTCTGACCGTAGATCAAAGATATCTTCCCATTAACACTGCATTCGTGAGAACTTGACTCCGCATCCGCTACTCAGCGTCCCCCATCTCCGGAACCCCAGGGAGTATCAGGACTATACATGGCACCTATAAGAGCACGACAACACTTCGGCGTTCACCCCAAGGCCGAAAAAGAATCGTTCCACCCTCATGTTGATGATGCATAGCCGTTCAAGGAGTCCTTCTCGTCGAAGAAGCAAGGTTTTCGGGTTTCATGTTCAGCGTATGACCCTGCAGAGAGAAGGATTGATTCGGAAGCATCTTTATATTGGCACGCGGAACCCGGCAACTGGAATCTGACACTCAGGACTGGGGGGAAAACATGCTTTTCGAAGACAGCGAGATCCGCGTCTCCCAATCAGAAGCAGAGAAGTCGTAGAGTCTATGAGCCGTGTTCCGACAGGACGCATGATCAGGCTGGTGGTACAAGTGTTGCAGATCCTACAGACCTATCTTACATGCGCGGTAATATACAGCAACGAAAGATGTCCCAACTGAGCTGTCTGAAATTGACTCAATCTCAACCCTGTAATGACGAATCAGTACGATATCAAAGGATGACAGTTATATCACGTACTCGACGGCGACTACGACTTTTGTATTTTGTCAGCCTTTGGAGGTAAAGAACAAAAAGGTACTTACGACTGAGAGTATAGATAAGTGTCCGAATAATCAGGCTCCGTGGGTTTAGGTGGTCGATCTGGCGCAGTAGACACAAAGAATGTCAGCGACCCTGACGGGTCGCCTTGCTGGAGACATATTTCAAACAGCATCGCGTCTGACAGAGCGCTACCAAGGGCATATGTGCCTACTTGGGCTTGGTAGACGCGAAACCGAGAATAACGATCATCCGGAATACATAACTGCAAAGCAAAGGGCCGGGTTGTTAATTTTATTCAAATAAAACCTTCATGGCTAAAATGACCTTTGACAAGACACGTTCCCGGATAAACGACCCATTGGTCGCACCAGTGATGTCGACCACCTGGTACCGCTCCGCGTTGCAGGTGACAATAATCCGCACTGTCGGTAAGCAGAAAGACCTGGGTGGAGTAGGTGAGGCACTGAATAGAGTGGACAGAGACGCTTACATCGTTGTCGAGCCGTGCACAACCGCAGTCGGTGGTGGAGGTGGAGAAGGTGATGATGAACCTGGTCGCCTCTTATGTGCCAGGAGCACATCAATTCGCCAGTGATGTAAAGCGAAAGGGTAAATACTGTAAGGCAACAGATGATCGAAGATTGATCTGTCGAATCGGAGAACAGAGAATTCCTGGAGGTAATGAACACACCTTGTCAACGTTGGCGAGGTGTCAACCCCCTTGATTGAAAGACAACGCTCTCGACGATGACCAAGCCGATAACCATTCAACGGAGAGTTTCGGATGTGAAGGTCAAACGGTATAGACCAAAAAAAATCCTTTGTAAAATCCTTGAGAGCCGGAGGACCCACCAGAGGGCCTGGGACTCACAGCACAGCGAGGAAGTAGGTGATGCCTTATGCAGAAGGATGAAACGCAAAGGAGGAAACCCTTGGGAGAGGTTGCCACGTATATCCCGAAGGGGGGGTGATGGCACCACCAATGCAGGAGTGGTATATCCCAAACTCGGCTGTTCCGTGATGGCAACTGTTCTGGCTGCCAAAAATAATTCCAAAGCAAAAAAAGTCGAAGTGAAGTCGTCTTGAACGTCGCTCGAAGAATGTCGCGCAGCGGCCTAACGACGGCTTCCGCAAGTGCTAAACACTGGCTGAGGGTCCGGATATATATAATTTGTGCTTGATGTCAAATTTGGCACCCCAGGTTCGAGCCTACGCATGTCGTTGGACTGGGATGCAGCGCCCGCAGACAATATTCAAGTTCTTCGATGCAAATGACCGCATGAATTCCAGGGGAAGCCTCTTTGCAAGTGAATATGCGGCCAGTAAGAGCGACAAAACGGGTTTCAAGGAAGACCGGAAAAAATGAGACTTTCTGACGCTTCACAGCGCCCAGGTGGACCTCCGAGTCAGCGTTGGCAGCGCATCATTAACACTGAAGAATTGCGCCGCTGTCATAGAAAAGAGTCATGGTGACTGAAGATTCTACAATTTTTTCGAACAAGATGAGTTTCCCGCCGTCCGACTCGAAAACTTGAAACACTTGAAGGGAAAGATGCTGTAAGAGAGGAAAATCCATGACAAAAGCTTCGTTTGTCTAGCAGCCTTATCTGAAAATGATGGCCGAGATTGCCGAGTGGTTATCAGATCAGCCGCTCTAGAATCAATACCCCCTGATGAGCAGCGTTAACGCGTCAAAATTTTAGCATTGCTACTAGAAACTTACTGTGCATGGTATTCCAAGAACATTTATTTAAACTTATTAATTTTCCGGCTTACTTAGTCAGGCATCACGTGATCGGGCCGGTTTTAATACTATTTATTATTATTATTAATAGTGAAGTTTCTTCTCCCATACTTATCATCTGGTCAATCATGGCACCCACAATCAAGGTCGGCGATACGATACCTGAAACAACATTCACCTACATTGCATATACACCCGAGCTAGAAGCCAAGGTATGTCGCGTTGATATTGTGGAAATCACCCCATTGATCAGATTGTCAGCTTGCTTGTGGTATTCGTAAGTGCCAAAAGAGGCTGATTGAATCTCATAATAATGGGGATATGTCATAGCCACGAAGCTTAACACTAACTCGTGGAAGGGAAAGAAGATCGTACTTTTTTCTGTTCCAGGAGCCTTCACTGTGCGCTATTTGCTTCCGAATTAAGTACACTGCTGACATTTCGAATCAGCCTACCTGCCATGTGAATCACCTTCCCCCCTACATCGAGAAGTACGATGAGTTCAAGGCGAAAGGTGTTGATGCTATCGCCGTAGTTGCTGCGAATGACGCTTTCGTTCTGAGCGGATGGGGAAGATTCGAAGGCGTTCAAGACAAAGTACTGTTGCTTCGAACTTCTACGTTTCTGACAGTCAAACTAAAGATCTCTTATAGTTTCTAATGCTTTCTGACACAGATGCTAAATGGTCTGAAAGCATGGGACTTTCTGTGGATCTCTCCGCTGTTGGCTTTGGTACTCGTACAGCCCGCTACGCTATGATCATCGACGATCTCGTGGTGAAATATGTAGAGGTACGATACGCAAGTGTAGCCGTTTTTACTCGCTGACGTTATGTGTATAGCTTGAACCTGCTAAGGGAGTCACCGTTTCTGGAGCGGATGCTGTTCTGTCCAAACTCTGAACCGTAAGAGCCAGAAATGTGTAATACCATTTTGTATCGTCAACATAAGACGCGTTCTTCTATGCACGTCTTGACCCCCCGTCCATAAAAGAATTTAGCTGGGAATAAGGACAGAAACGGCCAAGAGCATGAAAGTTCAATGATTGAGTTGGTCAGGTCAAGCAACGGGCAGAACAGATGCAGCCACACAATCGACGGTATGTGTAAGATCTTATCAGGACTTTGGTCATTAAACCTCTTTTACACATAGAAGCACTTGGATCAGCAGGGTCTGGATATCGATTTTAGGCGCGGGTGGGGCCTTCGTTGGCTGCGGAGTCAAAAATAACGTCTTCCGCTGACTAACGTCTCCGGAGGTATACAAGGTCGACATTCAGGTTCCAACGTTACCGGAAAGCTTATTATATAAAGACAATGTCAAGTAATTTTCCACTGCCTCGTTTTTTCTTTGCACGTCTAGAAAAGTTGAAGCTACTAATGCGCAGTATTCCACGAAGTTTACGAGAACAAGGCCCTCCTATGAAATGAAGTGAACAGCAATCAACAGTAAAGAGAAGGCGTTACTTGGTCTTGTGCACTATTAGTGGAATGGGGCGGAGACTAATTACCAAGTACCACAGTGGTCGGAAATAGGTGGGTCGGTGGCAGTCCGCCCGAAATTCCGCATTTTGGTCACGGTGACCCACGCATGACGCTTTTTTCTACTAGAGCACGACGGACATTCAACCTTATTCGCAGCAGCAAGGTGCTCATGATGTATCTAAATTCTTCTGCTTGCTACTGTCAATCTGATATTTTTTCAGGACTCTGCACGTAGTTACTCTATTTCTCACTGGCATGATATGGCATGTACACTGGCAAGCGACGTGTTCTTCTCCTTTGTTCCAATGTGCATACGCAACCCTCAAATCCGTGCGGCATTAGTATTTGGTCTTCTGTGGTGACGGGTAATACGAGAACCTTTGTCGGCCCTTCAATTAGACATCTTTTTCGGTTTGCTTCTGTCCAATGTGCTTTTGGCTGTCGCTCCTGACAGAAGTCAGCCTCCTCAGCAGAGGGAACTACTAATTTGGTTGCTAGCAAGGGTTGTGTTTTGGGCTTGTTCTGATCTCCTGCTCTAGGCGTTGGCAAGGCTATGTCGTTTTAATATAGCAATTGACGAGACCCGATGACTTGCAAGTTACCTTCACTTCCAGTCATATTCTCACTAACTCTTGCATATAATTTTCTATACGATGGCTCGTTTACGCTATTTGCCTGCCTCCGTGAGTCTAATCTGTTCGATCTAGCTCTCCTCGTTTGTGTTTAATCGATAATCTTCACAGGGCATGTCTTCATCCACAGACCATATGAGTCCAATAGAATTGAGTACCCAATGGCCGCCTAGCACTCTGGAATTGATAAGAGTTTTGTTTGGCAAAGATGAACGTTCAACAGCCAAACCAGCGGTGGATTCCGTGACTATGCCTCTTTAACACGTCTTCGCACAGGTTTCGTATCTGTAAGCGGCTCCGACTATTGTTAGTTCTTGTCAGTTCTTGTCTTCTCACGGACCGCCTTGTAAGGTGCCATCACCAGGTGATCCCAAATTCAACACATGACCTGCGGAATTGGCGACGCGCCAATCTTATGTACGGTCACCACCTCTATGGCGCCGAGGTCACTGGGTGCCCACCAGCACCCACAAGTTGTGCCGAGATCCGCAAGTTCCTGAGAAAGTTAGGACAGTCTCGTTTGTTCTCCAGTGCATCGACCAACTAGTTCAGTCATCTGCTTTATTACCTACTCGACTCCTAGAAGACGGGTTCAACTCGGCGCAGCACCCATCTTAAACTTCTATCTATCATCCTTCGAAATATATTTGGAACTCGTCCGCTCAATGACGTTTGTTCCATGCCGGACCCCAGTTTCTTCATTCATTTCGTCGTTATCTACACTGCTAGGAGAACTGTACTAACATTTACGGAAGGCGTCGTAATGTGTCATAACAAATATAGTTTCTCGCAGGACTCAAGTTGCTTGGACGGATAATTCAACGTTGCACATATGAAGGACAGCGTTTGCTCCCTTCTCGTACAGGGTCCGACAACTACAGAAAAAGGCATCGTCGACCGGTAGTCTGGTGAATTGCATGTCTTCTTTTTACGTCGAGGGCCAGGTTGATCAATGTTAACGTTGCAGATAACAATCGATGCACATACAGATACCATCGTTAAGAAAATATTCGTCTTCCCCTTGACTGCGCAAAGGGACAATAGAAGATGTGTAAGCGTGTCGCAAGGGACACCAATGAATGTTGTTAGGCAGCGGATGAGGGCTTTGTCCATATCCTACCCTTCATACATAATACATAAGTGGCTATGCCAATTGGCAAGACAACGCTACTCGCACGCGCGGACCCGTCGAAGCGCAGCACTTAGCCTTACTAAAATGGTTAGTACACCTTCATTTCGCAAACATAACGCCACTGACATAACCTCATTTCCACAATTGTCCTTAGATTCTTATTACTTGGTGTTGTCTGCGATCTACTTGTAATCTTTTGGCCATCAAATGAGTACGAGATCATAGGAAGAACCGTCTCTCAGAGTGTTTAGTTGCGGCGTCATTATGGGATACTGAATCTCTAAATAGGCATTGTACCGACACGCCGCCACGCAGTTTGAAGAGACAGTCTCGAACCGATGCCATGTCTACTGTCGCAGAAGCCATGTCAATGTCAGAAAGCGCAGTATTTCTACATCCGCGGGCCTTTACTGATGAACTGTATTAGGGAGAATATCTCACATGTTCACTTGAACCTGTACGGTAGCCAGTTGGTAGAGAGTTCCTCTATCAGGTTCACGCGTGACCCAAACATCTCCATTTGATGATATTCTTACATGCATGTGGATCCTTTCGGGTAGAGGCCGCCACCAAAAAATCCGTCTCGCTCCCTTCAGGTCAACAATTTGAACTAGTGCAGCGGAATGGCGGTTGCAATATGCATTTTTTCTTTCTTACAATACCGATGGACACCCGCCAGACAACCACATGTGCAAGAAATACCGATCACTGAAAATCCGAACATACGACGGACGGCCGTGGGTACGCCGAACCTTGATATGGCATAGATACTGATCATATCACCTGCGTTGCAATGCAGTAGCCGTACTCTGTGCTTCGATCTCCATCGGCACCGAGCCGCCCCAGAGCTGGTATAACCGAAGTCGTCGATGCCAGACTCGTCAAACATGAAGTCCTCGCGTACATCCTGTAAAGATTCGCCGGGAGGATGTACCAATCAGTTCCTGGCCAGGTTATTTACAACGATCAATATTGATCTTTTTCCGTCCATACTCACTTGTGTTCCGTAAGGGCCAACCGGTTTCCAGAAAGTCGAGGACGATTCAAACAATATACACCGTTGGCGACGTTTCTTTGTCCATTATCTATCAGGATTTAATTAACTCCATCACGATAGACTTGCAGAAGTGACAATTGCACATTGCACCACTTTTGTGCTGTGTGGCTGGGAGTATCACGGGTAGTGCACTGTGAGTAAAAAATTCCTGGAAAGGCCATGTGGCGTTTAATTGGGTTTGCGAATAGGGCGACACCCGAGCAACAAGATACCATCACTCAGATCGATCCATGTTGGTCGAATGCCCGCTCGTGTTTCTCCTATAGCTTCTATAGACTCGGTATGACTTGTGGGGGTCCGTGATTTGTCTTTCACTTCATTATGTTATTCATGAACCTGAGGCACCTTTCCAGATCAGGTCTGCGTGCGAGGTATCCATCGTGTATGTCCCGGTGCTTCACCGAGGGCATGCGAAAAAAAGCGTCGGTTTGGTTATTTTTACTATATGGAAGAGAGTGGTTTTTCCGCTTCTAGGTTCCTTTCCGGTTTAACCTTGGAAGCGACATATCTGGAAGTCTACCAGGCCGGAGTCAACTCTTTGGCTCCCCTTGTGGGTTATGGTGATGGCGTATCGGTGTCGCTTCCAAGAGTTTAGGTCAGCGATAAGCCATATGTTTAAATGCGCAAGTTCTGCGTTATGTCCCCCAAAGAGTTTACTCCCTCCTCCAGTCTTCTTACCATGGACGCTGTCTCTGCTACTTCTGTCGCCGTTTCCAAGAGGGCCTCTGGAGAAGAAGACAACATATGGCGAGCCTACTACGCTGATGAGTACCCTCATCAGTTGTGGTGGTTGGTGTCATGCTTCATTGCATTTGTCGCCGTTTGCCAATTCGCATCCTTCGTCGTCGGGAAGTACCAAGCTCGTTCCAAGAACTCACCCGTCGCGACGGAGAGCAACAAGATCCAGTTTAGTAGGTTGCCCCTGGCTTTGGTCAACTACTGGCGCGTCCTTTCATTCCGGGTTACTATTGGCGTTGGATCCTATACGTTGAACCTGGCCGAGGTTTTCCTCACTTGCGCTTATATCGTCGCGCTTTTCACTTGGGAGTTCATTAACAGTACGATACCTTCCTTTCTCGTTCATCGGACGGCACCTTACACTTGCCTTGCTCTTTCAATAGGCACCTCTGTTGCTGGAGTTAAATTCAGTTCCGTCTACCTCGCTGGCCGCGCCGGGAGTATTGCTACATGCCAGTTCCCACTGGTGACTGCCCTTGGAACGAAGAACAATGTTGTATCATGTACGTGTCCTTACTCCGACAACTATTGGCCAGGATAGAATTCGTTGCTCATGTCTCAACGTAGTAATTACGGGCGTCAGTTACGACAAGGTTTGAGTCATTGCTACCTCCACTAATATCCGTGCTGATTATCCTGTAGCTCAACTATATTCATCGCATGACAGCCCGCGTCTGCTTCTTAATGCTTTGGATTCATGGGGGTTACAAGGTTTGTGTCGTCATGTATATTTGGAGCACATTGCTGATATTTGCTTTATACAGTTTCAACGGTCAGTCGTTGTCATGACCCCTTTCAGCCATATAACTGACTATTGTAGTGTGGAGGGAAAGTATGAAATCCTTTGGGTCCGAATGGCATTGGTGGCCATGACCGCCTTCTCTCTTTTGATCCTAGTGTCTTTACGACCTGTTAGGGCAGGAGCATATGAGTTTTTCTTTTACGCTCATTTCCTTATGGTATTGTAAGGGCCCGCTTCCTTTCCGGTGTTTTGCCATGCTAACGTTGTCGCCACCTAGGATCTTCCTCATTGGAGGATACTACCACACCAAGAATTTCGAGTAGGTTCTTCTGTTCCCGATGTTGCTGGTCAACGTTATTAATTGACTCATAAAAGATACGATCCCTATATCTGGGCTTCCTTCGTCATCTGGGGCCTTGATCGCGCCATACGAATGATCCGGGTTGTAGTTTTCAACCACTCCTACTTTGGGCTCAAGACTGGACACGGTACTTTTGATGCCAGCGTGGAGCGTCTGTCCGAGCACTTTGTCCGTTTGACTCTGAAGCGCCCCCCTCACTTCCACTGGCGTCCTGGCCAAACCGCCTATCTCATCACGCCAGGAGTTTCTCGTCTGCCATTCGAAGCCCATCCTTTCACTATCGCTAGCTACGATTCTAGCTATGACCCCACGGAGAAATCCGCTGATGTCGAAAAAGCGTCCAGTTCCGTCCTTGCCAAATCATCCTCCAAGTCCTTCACCTCTGGAGGAGAGAAGTACTGGAAAGAGCTAGTGTTCCTGGTGAATGTTCGGGAAGGCTTTACCCACCGATTGGCCACCATTGGAACAGACAAGGGGACGGTGAAAGTTTTTGTTGATGGACCATATGGACCATCGCCGGATCTCAGCTCATTCCATACCTCTGTTTTCGTCGCTGGTAGGTGTATTTAGTTCCAATTGTATATCTTCTTACGACTCGCTGTTTCAAGGTGGCACTGGGGTGTCATACACACTTCCGTTACTACTGGACGCCATAGAGTAAGCGTCGTAATGGGTTCTCAGGATCGGACTAATCATTCCACATTAGGCGTGTCCGTGAGGGAAAGAGCACATGCACCAAAGCGGTATTTATCTGGGCTATCAGAGACACGAGTGCGTTCGTTTCCATGAGCTTAATCCACGTTTTTCCAATTTTCATTTAGCCCATGTGTGCTGGATATCAAATGCGATTTCTAACGCGTTACTTCGGGTACCGCTGTCGATGAATGTGGATATACGCATCTACGTCACTGGTGGTGCTCCCGAGTCTGTTCAGTGGGACACTACATCCGTCGACTCTGATTCTGCGTCACGTAATGAGCAACCGTCATTCCTTGGCTTTGACTCGGTGAACGTCTATCAAGGGCGCCCAGATCTTTCGCAGCTGCTACCCGAACAAGCAGAGGCTACCCGGGGCGGTCGCATGTCTGTTACGGGTGCGTTTGCATTCTCTAGCTCTGCGGCTCTGTACTAAGAATATATTCAGTATGCGGCTCAAGGGCTGTTGCCCAATCATGCAGATCGGCTCTTCAATTCCCCCTACGCAATGCAGCTACGGTTCTGAGAGGCGGCGCAAGTGTGACGCTGCATGTGGAGTCTTTTGGTTACGCTTAAAAGGTGTGATAGATTCAGGGTATTGATAGATTCCTTCTTCTAATCGTCGATAGATTGTACAATTAGTTATAGACGACTGGCATCGCTTTGTAGTTCCCTTATCATTTAGCAATATATCAGTTCGGAAATGTGCACACCTCCGTCCCCTTCGGTGCGGAACAACTTAGTAACTGCGTTGCCAAGAGCAGAATCTCTTTGCATTCACGGTCTAGGCTCGAGTAAGGTTCATGTGTGGTGACGATCACTGCGGCAATCAATAGGATTTGCAAACGAACAAGGTACGTATAATAATAATGCTAGAATATCAGAACCATGCCTCGCTCACACGGTCGTCACATCTGAATCCGGATTCTCATTATCTCCAGGAATACCCCGGTGTTGCCTCCCGTCTTAAAAGACCTTTCTTTTACCAAATTCGTTCTCCAATGAAATAGACGCAAGACCCATAGCGGAAATAGCCTCCCGTTGGAATCTCGCCGGGGTCGACAATCTGTTCGAGCGCCGCTTGCCGTACCTTGGTCTGGTATTGGTGACGAAACGAGCATCTATCTGCGTGTTGTCCACCCTGTCCTGAAGCTTCTGACTCTGTGTACGCGCGACACGCGTAGGAGTCGGTGGGGAGGCTCGCGGGACGTACTGCGAATAGATGCGTAGAGCGCGAGGAAGCGGAGTCGGTGTTGAAGGACCTCGAGTTTCGTGAGATACTCTGCACCTCTTGGAAGGTCTATCTTGATCCTCCTCGTCCTCTTCTTCCAGCCTCGTGAGCCTTGGCGTTCCTCGTGCGGAGAGGTGAGGTAAAGGGCTCTTGGGCGGGCTGCAGTTTCGTGCTCTTTCTTCGTCATCCTCCGTCCATGACCGCGTCCTCTTGGCTTTCGGGGCGGGGGGAGGAACATGTCTTCGTAGACCGACGATGACTTCGATGGAGTTCCGAATGAAACTGTCGGAACGATTAAGGCTTACGTCGATACGAAGCAGAGCGGGAAGTTTAGTGTTGAGCGTGGTAGCAACAAGAACCAGCTGGGAGTGCGACATGGTAAGAAGGTCTTCGTGACAACAGAAGGGAACGGAGTTAAGAGTAGTGATCACGATAGCATCTTCACAGGCGTCTTCATTCTGCAGAGCGATTATTCCTGGCGTTAGCAGAGAGTGTGGATGCCCAATTTCACGATGGGCGAGCGGTGTGTCGACGACAGGATCAAGTTCACTAGCATGATGCTCTTCAGAAGAGAATTTGAATAGATTTAGTCTGAGGAATAGTTTGCGAACAGGAGTGAAAGGATTAGAGAACATTCTGGTATGCTTCATAGTGGATGATGGTGGTTCGAAGTTGAAAATGAAAGAAGAACGATCACGAATTATCGATCGCAGCCCGATTACTAGCAGGCTGCCTTAATTCAGACTGTTTCCAAAAGAAGTCCACATAATGCTGGAAGCTAGCTTTTCATTGTCAAATTCCAAGGAATACACAACGAATTTTGTAAACACTTCCATTTGTTCGTGTCGGGCACTGAGGCACTTGGTCAATGCTTGAGCCTACTACTAACTGTCAGTCTCCAAGTATGAGGAAACTGGATAATAAACCAGCGTAATCCTAGAATACTGCCAGAACAGACCATAGTACGTCCAGGGTTACAATGCACCCCGATTCTGATTGGTGTAGCCTGGCGAATGTGATTGTATAACCACTTGGCCCAAACGTAACGTCCTGATGCAGCAGCCAGCAAGAAGCAGGAAACTGAGCTTCATCCCCCAAAGAGGGGGGGTCGTAAAATTCATGACTGGCGACAACATTTGTAAAAACCTCCAAGAATTCACGCCAATTCTTTGGATCCTGATGAAAAATTTATCAATAAAATATATTCGTTTCAATCAGCATAATCTCCCGCCTTGCTAGGTCAATCTGCACCCAGTTCAAGATACATTATGTCATAATGCAACCTCACTTAACCAATTCGTGAAATCCGTACCCGCAAAACCAAATGGCTGACGGTCATCCAACTGGCTCTCGACCCATCCCAACCATGGGGTCCATCGCGCGTCAACTGCAGAGAGAATTGTTGCTGCCTCAGCACCCCACTGCTTTCTGGCCCACCACGGGCTATCCTTCGCCGCCTGTTTCATCAAAACACAATAGTGCGCCAAGATGATGAGTGCACGGGGTTTCCCCTCAGCCAATAGGCGGAAGTACGTGTTAGGAGCCATTGTCCACCACAACAAAGCCAATGCCATCCAATTCTGAAATGAGGCTTTCCATGACATCTCGAGGATGCGTATCGACTCTCTATACGCAGCATACACGGATTCATCGTGTAGCTCCTCAGGGTCTGGCGCCGTGCTCAGAAGTGTCGGCAAGGATGATGAAAAGGGTTCTTCAAGAGGCGTAGATATCATTGTTGGTGCCATCATGGCTAACATCGGACGCAGAACGCCTTCTTGGAGCTCTGGCCAGATTTTCGCAACATCGCAGGTGATATTATGGACCGCGAGATGCCAGTTGGTCGCAGATAAGGAGATCATGGATGACGTAGCGAACTCATACATCACACCAAGAGCCAAGGTGATGAAGACAGCGCCCATATCCCCCTCCCCATCCATTTCAGCCCTGTGTAACCCCATTTTAGCCTGCCAGTGGTAGGTGCTCGCAGCTACGGCATACCGACTTGCAGTTGGATCAGCATGGTAAACATGAAGTGCCGATATCGCGAGGATAGCGTAGAGGAGAAATTGGTTTTTAGGATCGAACGCGAGTTTGGGAGCAATAGTTTTCCATGCATTTTCCGAGGCAGGATCAGGAGAAAGCGTATGCGAAGTAGTGGTAGCATAGTGGTGAATTAGTTCGAGGGTCAGTAGGTCGAACGAGCCAGTGCCAGTCGAGTTCGATATCGTGGAAGGGAGATTTTCAGATGAACTTGACGCAGCGTGGGTAAAAGTCCCTGGCTCTAGCAAATCATTTTGCGAAGTATTGCTCCAGGCGCACTCTATGCCTCTCCTCGTGCAGTTCTTGCACATAGGCAATTCCTCGTCGCACTTCATTTCAACGTCTAAGTCAGCTCTACAAAGGGCAGAAAGAGAGAGTACACACCTTGACTTTGCGTTTCTTGCATGTCTTGCATCCATTTCGTGTTTTGTGGTGTGGGCGAATTGGTGGCATATTAGCTGCCCATGCTCGTGGTCGCTAAACCGACGGCAACTGCTGCGACGGGAGTTTAAACTGAGTTCAAATTTGATCGGCATTTTCCATCGCTCATTTCCCTGTATGTCCGAAGTATGTCCACGAGAGAATTGGGGACATCTATGACCATCCTCATTTTGTGCCATCCACATCCCTTTTTTCGTAGCTATGGATGGCAAGGGGTTCCAGCCCGTTGCTCCGGAACATCGGGTCGATCGATCGATCGGCTTGCCATTATTTTTTCTACATGTCTTCAGAGGCCTTGGAAAAAATTAAAAATTAAAAAAAGCACAAATTTTTTGTGGCATCGTCAAGTCTCTTGACCGGAGCCTGTTTAACGCATAATCCAGCTTGCCGTGAACAGGACGGAGAATACACGGGACCGCTTGAACTTCCTTTGAGCCATCGAACGGTGAATTGCTTTTGATCCCTTGACCTGGCTTTGAATTTTCCTTCCAGTGTTGTCAGCTGTCGTGGTTCTGCACTATCAGATGCTTCAACCTTGGGATTCAAGTATGTACTAAAGTAAAAAAAAAAATGACGTTGTAATGATATAATACTACTATACAATTGCGTTCTATCTCTTCCTTCTAACATACCTTCCATCCCCACGCATAGTCTCTGCCTCGATCTCTCTCCTCTTCTTCTCATGCATCTCCTTCGCCCTCTCATTGATCCTCGTCATTTCCTGCGTATCCGGGAACCCAATGTCCCAGTACCCCGGCGGTGTCCCACCTTGCGCCCAATTATACCGATGCCTCGATATCCCCTTCTTCCTACGCACAGGAGAAGGCGTAGCATTCTTCTTTGGCGACCGCCACAGCGGCTGCTTGAGACGGTTCGGAAGGGGCCCGATAGCTTTGTAATACTACACGAGAAGTCAGAGCTCGTTCGAGAGGTAGGAGAAAAGACGAACCTCACGACAGCACTCGCAATCCCCCGCATGGAGTTTGCGCCGCTCGTCCTTCTTCCGGACGACAGCGTCAAATTGAAAGTCGAGTCCGTCATTACGCTTCGGATCGATGGCAAAGCTTTCGTTGATCGTCTTCTCTTTCGAATCTCTTGCGTATCGTCCTCGACCCTTGAACGCCGAATAATCGTTCGTCTGTCTGGCGTTAGACGCTGCGGATGCGGATGATGGTGCTTTCTCCTTCTCTTTGCCTTTTTCTGATGTACGTGCGAGAGCAGATGGCGGAGAGTGAGGGCTGTCATGTTCGTGACTGAGACGGCGGACTTTCTGTGGTGGTTCCAAGGCACTTTTCGGTTTCGTCGGAGCTAACAGAAAGATATCGTCAGCTTTGTCTGTGGAAACTCCGGTCTCCTCGGCGTACATTGCTTTAATGAGAGGATAGGCGCTGAGCGAGGATCGTGTCGCTGGCTATCTGGATTTGAGACCTTGGACGGCCGCATAGACCGTGACGTCAATGGGGCTAAAGACAAAGCTTTAGTGTCTTAGAAACGAATTGAATTAATGATCGTACCTCGACCTTGAGAGATGGACAAAGACATTTTAGACATCAGAGTAGGGCTCGATGTCCCAGCTAGTACAGGACCATTTGTTAGAGATGACAGGGCGAGAAGCGCAGAAAGCAAGAATACCAGGAGAGTCTTCTTCCGAGTCTGATGAATTTGGTACCAGAATGGAGCTGTTAGCCTTGGGGCTGAACAATCTAAGGGTCCAGTAAGCGCGACTGAAGGGATACGCGAATTGACATGACTTACAATGGTAGTTGAATCGTGGTCTTCGAAGGACCAGCTGCATTCACCGGGCTGATAAGAGAGATTGATGGAAGCGGCAGCGAGCTTGGAGTCCCAGGTCGCTTGGATGCATTTGGTGAGGAAATCGTCTTGACTAACCTGTGGTGACCGTTACAATGTATCAACAAGTCAACCAACAGGCGCATACATGGGTATCAGTGCTGGCGTGGATCCAGGTGGATTATCCTTGTTGCTCTCATACAAATTCTTGTCCTCGTATGGATACGAAGCTGCCTGACGATGAGCGAAGATATCCACATGAGTTGAAATCGTGCTCACAATCGTCCGCATAGAGCAACGGCCTTATCGTCTCTAACATCTTGCCATTCTCAGTTAACCGCGTAAAAATGTTCCTTCGGTACTCGTTCTCCTTGTCGGCCTCCATTTTGGACTTTGCCTTGCATTCTGTATCGAACAGAAACGCCTTGAAGTCGCGCCATTTGTTGTAGTCTCGTCTGTATATTGCAGCTGCGCGTTGCTTCTTGTCCAAGAGGTCATCATATCGCGACTGGAGAGCCTTAAGCTGGGATGCCAGTAGTCGTCTTGATGGCGAAGGAGATGTTGGAGGTTCCCTATTGGAAATATATGTTCTGTCTACAATTGTCAGATCGCTAAGATAAAACATACTGTTTTTTCCCCACTTCCAGTCGAAGCTGGTTTCTCTCCTTTACAGAATCATCCAGCTGAGCTTGTAGCTCGTCCCTTTCGTCTGTCGCACGACGGAGCGCCTTCTCTAGATCCTCAATCCGAGTCAAGGCATCCCTGTACTTCGTGCCGTGTTCAGCGTTGTCGACCACGAACAGGGCCTCCTGCAAGTCATTAAATCCAAGGACTTTGACTAGATGTCCAATTCTGTTCGTTACGCCACTGAGACGATTGAGCGTGTCCTCAGCAGAATACTTGAGTCGGTCATACTTGGCCTCGTGTGCCGCGATTTCTTTTCGATGCTTCTCGTTAAGTACCTTGTCACGCTCTCGCATGTGCGCGCTGGAGAACGTCGCGCCGTCCATGCGAGGCCGTCAAGGGTGACGATGGTAAGAGTCGAAGAAACGTGGGCAACGTGGGAGCTGACGATCAACAAACAACCCTGACCTTGTACCACCATCATGTCCACCATGCGACGGCCGCTGACGCCAGTGACGAGCTCGAGGCCCTCGGCGTCGCCACTCATAAAGTCGAGCGTCTCCTTACCCCCGGCTCCTCAGCGACAACCCACCACGCCGTTGCCACTGCGAGCAATACCTTCCACCCTCGCGGTCAAGTCTTCTCCTTCCGTACCTCCCGCATCTGCAACGTATGAACCGCTCATCAAAGCCGTTCTCCGGCAACGGCTTCTCTGGAGGATTTTCTTGGGCTCCATCGCGTTTTGTTGGGTGCAGACAGTGGCATGGACAATATGGTGTCTCGGCGGTATTGAGGAACTGGGGATTGGCGGGTTGTTCATGGTTCCAGTGGCGCCGTCAACATCAATGATGGCATATGTGTACTGGGCAGCGGTAGCATTGCCTATCGTGGTGCTAAGAAAAAGGCATCTCACAGGTGCGTCGACGCGCTCTCTCACTGAATTTATTTGTTGATTCAGTTTTCCTTAGGCCATTACTCGACATCAAAGACGCCTTTAAAAACCTTGCAGAATGCGCTGGTGAGGCAGAGCACTAAAAGCGCATTCCTGGTATATTTTGCCTCTGCGATCATTGCAACCCTTCTCCATGTTTCAATGGCTCGAATGTCCAAATCGGATGACCCTCGTCTGACAGTGTTTGTCAAATCAAAGTGAGTGGCTGATGCGCATGTTCATTATTTTCGTGTTTAACTGGATCAGGAAGCACCCATATTATCTGAATGGCCGTTTGGTGTTTCTTCTGACATCTCAAGTTATTGTTGCATGTTGTTCTATGCTCCGAAACATCATGATGGATCGCTTTGTTTTTCGATGGCCATCCTCTTTTGTAAGCATAATTTTCAAACCATAAATCATATGCTGAGGTCTTCTGCAGAACGAGACCCGAAAATCTGCAGTTACGGTCGGCGACTTCTTACGAACACTGGCCGTAGTAGTTCTCCTCGCATCCGTTTCCGTGCCCACATCCGCTGCTGTGTTTGCTACTGCTCGGCTTACGTTTCCCATACTTTACCGCCTACCATTACTTCATCTTATCCTACGACCATTCACCGCACACTTCCTTCGGGGACCTTGGACAATATTTTTGCCTGTCCAACATTTCGCTCTTCTGACAAGATCGTGGCTCCTGGCGTTTTCAACCTTGGCGACCTGGGAGGTCGCAGAACTACTGTTTGATTCCTTCATCAGCCAGCCCATTCCTGTATCACATCTGACCGCGGACCCCGCAGTGACCCTCGTGTCAGGAGCAGCTTCCCCTGATATAACATTTAAATATTTTGCATATGCAGAATTGAACGAGTTATCTACTGACCCCACTCCTTCAGCGAGTGCACGTCGGACAGCTCTTTTCAGTGATCAAAAGTATTTTCCCAATCTCTGGAGTCATTTGTGTAGGGAAAGTCTTCTCGTTCTCGGGCGAGATTATCAGCATTTCTTGCGCAGAGGTGCGCCCCTTGTCACACCGCCTCCTGCAGCAGCAACGGTGGCCCCCAAACCACCCACCTTCCTATCCACACCTATATCGGTAAACAAGCAGTCCATCTACAAGGAAGCGAAACCGTCCCCCATCAGTAGCGTTATTGATTCCTTCAGTGCGGATGGATCATTTGCACAAGTAGTTGAAGCGGGTGCCGAAGCTGCACACATTCCGGAATTATTCAAGTCAGCTAGTACTGCTTTACCCGTCCCAGCAGAGGTGATCAAAAGTGTGGAAGAAGCCAAGGATTATTTTGGGAATGTCAAGAAATCTTTGGGTGATGCCATTCATCGGTACACGCCTGTTGCTGTGCAGGAGGCATTTGGAACATGGACAGATTGGTGGACTAGGGAGCGGATAAATAAGGTCGCAGAAGGATCTTTACCCGGGCGCGAACTTGATCTCCTCGTCATAGAAGGTACGATCATGGCATTACTTTGCTGTTTTGGGGGTTAACTTGTCTTTTACTTTTATTAGTTCTATCGCACTTGACCTGTTCTTCCTTAACAGAAGACCGATATGGGGTCGTCCAACGGGATATTCCCAAAATCCTCGAGGCGATGCTTTCCTTCCTGTCAGCAATTGAAGACTACCAGATTGAACTGAACGCTCTGCAGCCACCACCACCAGAAGAGGAGGAAGGCGTTTCGGAGAAAGAAAGAATACAGCACGAGCATCTTCGGATAGAGTTGGCGAAAGCTAGTGAGGTCGTGGGATACCTAAGTGCCGGTGAGTGTCTCACGATTACCCTGTTTCTGTATACTGACGGGGATCGGTCGTAGGATTGAAAGATGGTATCGCGCGCGTTGTTCGGACGTTTGGAAGTACATTGAATGCGTTCAAGTTTGCACCGCGTACCGCAAAGAAGCTGCAAGGGTTTGTAGATTATATTCAGTAATCATGATCAACCTTTTTGTGTTTCTGTCAGCAGGCGGTTCTGGGTCGTCTTCAGTCGGCAATTCGCTTCAAGCAGCTACCGGAGTCTAGGTAAGGATTATGTAATATCAGGAGGATGCTAGACATTGCCGGTTTACTCTCATGCAAAGAGGATGATCAAGGGTACCGATATGTGGTATCGTTTTATTACCCCAAGGTGTGGAACTGAATCTGAATTTTCTGCTTCAGCTGGCTCAACACACCTTATGCAAGATACTCGCTTTGGGCGTCGTTCCCTGTTACACGTACTTGCCAAAATCTGGAACACTCACATAACGCCTATCATTGAGGATGCAAAAAGTGCAAAGGACCATGATGTGGTCAAGAGTCACTACCCAACCTGGAGGAAATTTTTACCACCCTTTTTGATACGGAGCAATGATTCGTCCCATTCCCCATTTCTCCATGGAAGCAGCGAGGCTGATGTGGACTCGAGACATCCGAGGTCCGCCCTCAGATTAAAAATCTGTCCTGGGGTATTTTTGTGACTAACGGTAATCATTGGTCGATTAGATAGCACCTTGTCAAGTACGTCCATTCAGCCGCTCTTGGGTTTATACTGACTGACGAAATTGATTTGCAGACCGAAGAGGTTACTACGCTAGTCCAGCTTACTTTCTGTCTACCCCACCGACGGCATCCATAAATTACATAAGGTCAGTGTTCTCGGTCTTTGGCTTGACCCCCACTTCTCAGGATACGGCTATCAGCTTTGCGAACGTTGCGCATCATGGTATCCATCATGGGAGCTTAACCGGAGAGTGCGGGTTGGCCGGGGATCCTTCACCGCTGTACGTTAGCTTTTAATTGAGCTCACTTGATGCCACATCGGCATGAATAGGTTCCTTAATTCGCCAGAACAGAAGAGCTTGTGTGAATGACTAGGTGAGCCTCATCCGGTCACTTGTAGTGCCGCAAATGCTTCGCATTCTCACAGGAACGTATAATGACCACCGATGCATCGATTGAGGCTTGGTTACGTTAACGCTCCGAGGTACCAACTATGAGATGTTGTGTAGAGATGAATGGCAGCTGGAACGAACCTTGCTTCTCAAGTGCATAATGGCAACGTTTGGTAAGAGTGATTGTTTGAAACAGCAGTCCAGTCAGACTGAGAAATGTATACAGATGACGAGATGTACGGTCCTCTAACGAATTGCGCTCTTACCTCATACCGACCCGACGTACCTGGGCCGCTTTGACGATATGGAAAATTCAACATAGAATTCCTATACGCAGAACTTTGTTCTACATCAACTATCTGCTTCGTTCTGGATCCTATGGGACTAAATGTCTTCACAGTGACCCTCTCGGGCTCTGGGCCCGCGCGAGTGGGTGGTCCAGCTCATTCTCACGCGGCTGGATTATGCCTTTCATGATGGTGAGTTAATGTCTTGATACATAGAGGTAATGCTGAAATATATCAGAACCTCATCATCGGATTTACATAACCTCGAAGATGCCAGCATAAGCTCTTTCGATTCTGCAACGAGAAGCAGGACTTCTGCACAACTTGATTCATCATACGTTTCATGTTTTGCTTTAAATGAGGGTGGACGCGTTGCTTGTGATTCATTGTCCACTGTTCCTGCTGGCGTCAAAGATGAAGACCTCCGGCGTCATCTTCATCTCTGTCTTACTGCTTTGCCTGGCCTTCGATGCTACTGGTCGTCCCAGTGATCTCGGCCAGATTCGTCGCCGACAGGTGATGCGAACGACGTCTATATTGAATGGTAGGTATCACTGTGTCTTGTGTTTCTCTGTGATTCCCTTAAAGCTTCATATAGATCCCGCGCCTCAACCAGATTTACCAACTGTTCAAGAAGCTCAAACAGCGGCAGCAGCCGTTGGCTTAAACTTGGATGCCATCCAGGCAGATATCTTGTCAGTCAAGTCAAACTCTGATCGTTGTTCTTTTGTGGCTGATAAAGTATAGGGTGGGGATGAAGAAGAAGAAGGAGCTGTTCTTCTTTTTCGGTATTCAAAATGCGACCGACTTTAAGAGCAAGCTGGGAACAGATATCCACCCTCTCATTACTTCTACGACGCAGATATTGGATATTTCCACCCAGCCTCTAACAGCTGTCAATATTGCTTTTTCCCAGTCGGGACTCGCTGCTTTGGGCATCACTGATAATTTGGGTGACCAGTTCTATTCCCAAGGACAGGAAGCCGATTCTGCAGCCATTGGTGATCCTGGAATGGGCAGTTGGGTACAATCGTTTGCGGGAACATCTGTTCATGGCGTTTTCCTCCTTGCATCGGACACTATTGATAATGTCAATGAGACGCTGTCAGACATCTCATCGATATTCGGCGACGCCATCGCTGAACTACACCGTGTTCAGGGTGAGGCCCGTCCTGGGTCAGAGGAGGGACACGAACGTAAGTCTTGCATCTTGCGATCCATTAGGATCGTTTCTTAATGATGCATATCCAGATTTTGGGTTCATGGATGGAATCAGTCAGCCAGCCGTTATTGGCTTTACACAATCGCCATTTCCGGGTCAGCTAGCTGTCGATGCAGGAGAAATCCTACTTGCTGAGGAAGGAGATAGTACTGCTCGTCCGCCATGGGCTAAAGATGGCTCGTTCCTGGTCTTCCGTCAGATGGAGCAGCTGGTCCCAGAGTTCAACAAGTTCTTGTTGGACAATCCGATTTCTGAGCCCGGTGTGCTCACTCCCGAGGAGGGATCCGCCTTGTTGGGAGCTCGTATGCTCGGACGATGGAAGAGTGTATGTATTTCATGGTATTCTTGTGTGAAGACTAATTTATGATTACAGGGAGCACCCGTTGATCTTGCGCCGTTGTTTGATGACCTTACGCTGGCGGCAGATCCTATGAGGAACAACAACTTCACCTACCACCAAGACGGTGAAAGTAGCACTGACCAGACTAGGTGTCCCTTTGCCGCCCATACCAGGAAGACACGACCCCGAGGGGATTTCACGCCGGAGGACACGGCGCATCACATCATTCGCGCTAGTATCCCGTACGGACCCGAAGGTTAGACCTTTTTCAAGTCGAAATCAGATGGCTTATAGAATATATCCAGTGACTGATGATGAAGCGGCATCAAACACGACAAGCGCTTCCTTGGAACGTGGTCTTGCCTTTGGTTGGTTGGAATGTTTTCGTCCGTACAAGCGTCGACCTGATTGATGTTACGACAGTCGCATATCAATCCGACATTGGCCAGGGCTTCCGATTTTTGCAGCAGGTTTGGGTCAACAATGCAAAGTAGGTGTTCTGATTTCTCCTGTGTCCTGACCTGAGTATTTTGTAGCTTCTTCCAGGCCGGAACCGGTGTAGATCCTATCATTGGGTCTGCAGGGACCGATCCTTCTCTAAGAAATCGTACAATTACTGGTCTAGATCCAACAGACCCGGGCAGTGCTATCACATTGCAGAATGGTGGGTGTCCAATCAAACATCGGACTGGCGGCTTTGGGTTAATCATTGGGACCTTTCAGATTTCGTTGTGTCACGGGGTGGAGAGTACTTTTTCTCGCCCTCCATCTCCGCTATATTGAATACCATTTCGGCCTAATACCCCTGTTGATGTAAACAAAGAAGCGATATACTCACAGACAGTTAAAAATTCTGATTTTCTCTCCGTGTTCCAATTATATCATAATTCATCTATCCTGAAGGAGGTGCAGCTGATTCGCTACTAGTGCTCTGGAGGTTTTCACAGAATCATCTTCAAGTCGGCGTGTTTGACGCATGAACAAGACTTCCCTTCAATGTGATATAGTGGGATGGTGATGTGCTTGGTAATGGCTAAGTGACTAAGAGAGGCGAATGAGGAATGAACTCTCAATCACCAACCTAACCACTCAATACACAATCACCAAATACAGTTGAGGTCGGTTGTTTCGAGTACAATAGAAGCACTCTTGCAGTCTTAAATAAAATCAAAGGGGCAGTCAATAAAGACAGTTATTCAACTCTATCTTGCTTTCAAAGATGAAATACTCGTGAGAGTAGTTTATAGCAATGTTTAAGTATAATTAGGACTTATAATCAACACCAAATTGCGCTCTAAATCAACTTAGAATATTCCGAAACCCAATGAACTCCGAAACCCAAATACTAAGTCTATCAAGCACTTAGGCTTGACTAGCTGCACTCTTGGCTGGCTAGCAGTCCTCAAAACCAAAGAACTTGTACTCTGATGCCGAAACCCTTATAGTTTGGAACCCAAATTAATCCGAAACCCAAAATACAGTTATTATTCCAATCCAATCCTCTCTAAGTGACAAAGCAACTTAAATAAATCACTAAGTCGAAGCAGAACTCAAAATCCGTTGTCCCAGGGACTAGCTACAGTGGGCTAGAAGGCCTGAACGCGGGGGTGGGTCGCTTGCTTCCTATTTCCCCCCCCATTCCCTTCTTTTATACACCAACAACATGTACAGAATCTATAAATAAAGCATTCAAAATAATATTTCTCCTGTTTAAAGCGGAATCACACCATTATTCCGGAATGGCGGCACTCCTGGACTCCCCTAGGCTTGCCCAGACCTGCCTGGCCACCGCTCAGCTTTATTTTAAGCCTACAGTGCCTGTGGGTACCTAACTCCTTTCTGTCTACTCAAAGTTTTAAT